>NC_012871.2:34314473-34387803 GCF_000003195.3 Sorghum bicolor
ACTCCTTGACGACGTGTGTCATATGGAATCTCGCTTCGGTCCATTTGGAG
Organism: Sorghum bicolor; assembly: GCF_000003195.3. NCBI lineage: Eukaryota > Viridiplantae > Streptophyta > Magnoliopsida > Poales > Poaceae > Sorghum > Sorghum bicolor. The sequence goes on from NC_012871.2 coordinate 34,314,524, forward strand.
ACATTGTAAGTTTCTGTGCAAGATAGGTGCACAGTTTGCACCTAATGCACCATAGTCTAAGAAACCATTTTAGATGCACTATTTGGTACTCCTAGGTGAAGGGGCTCAAGTGGAAGCTTGGTTCGGTCAGTTTAGAGATAGTGCTAATCCATATGCAAGATAGGTGCATGATTTGCATGGAACATACCATATGCTTGGAAATCAATTTGGATGCACCCGATGGAACTCCTTGACGACGTGTGTCATATGGAATCTCGCTTCGGTCCACTTGGAGACATTGTTAGTTTCGGTGCAAGTTAGGTTCACAGTTTGCACCTAATGCACCATAGTCTAGGAAACCATTTTGGACGCATTTGTTGGTACTCCTAGGTGAAGTGGCTCAAGTGGATGCTCAGTTTGGTCTGTTTGGAGATAGTGCTAATCTTGATGCAAGATAGGTGCACGGTTTGCATGGAACATACCAAATGCTTGGAAATCAATCTGACGCACATGATGGAACTCCTAGATGACGTGTGTCATACAAAATCTTGCTTTGGTATGTTTGGAGACAATGTTAGTTTTGGTGCAAGATAGGTGCAAGGTTTGCACATAATGTAGCATAGGCTAAGAAACCATTTTGGACGCACCCGATGGTACTCCTAGGTAAAAGGCTCAAGTGAAAGCTCGATTTGGTCTATTTGGAGATAGTGCTAATCTTGATGCAAGATGGATGCACGGTCTGCATGGAACGTACCATGTGCTTAGAAATTAATTTGGACACTCCTGATAGAACTCCATGATGACATGTGTCATATGGAATCTTGCTTTGATGTGCTTAGAGATAGTATTAGTTTCAGTGCATGATATGTGCACGGTTTGCGCCTAATGCACCATAGTCTAAGAAACCATTTTGGAAGCACCTGTTGGTACTCCTAGGTGATGGGGCTCAAGTGGATGCTCGGTTCGGTCAGTTTGGAGATAGTGCTAATCTTGATGCAAGATAGGTGCACGGTTTGCATGGAACATACCATATGCTTGGAAATCAATTTGGCCGCACAAGATGGAACTCCTTGATGACGTTTGTCATATGGAATCTCACTTTGGTTTGCTTAGAGATAGTATTAGTTTCAGTGCAAGATATCTGCACGGTTTGCGCATAATGCACCAAAGTCTAAGAAACCATTTTGGAAGCACCTGTTGGTACTCCTAGGTGAAGAGGCCCAAGTGGAGGCTCGGTTCGGTCTGTTTAGAGATAGTGCTAGTCTTGATGCAAGATAGGTCTATGATTTGCATAGAACATACCGTATGCTTGGAAATCAATTTGGATGCACCCGATGGAACTCCTTGATGATGTGTGTCATTTGGAATCTTGCTTCGGTCCATTTGGAGAACTTGTTAGTTTCGGTGCAAGATAGGTGCACAGTTTGCACCTAATGCACCGTAGTCTAAGAAACCATTTTGGACGCATTTGTTGGTACTCCTAGGTGAAGGGGCTCAAGTGGATGCTCGGTTCGGTCTGTTTGGAGATAGTGCTAATCTTGATGCAAGATAGGTGCACGATTTGCATGGAACATACCATATGCTTGAAAATCAATTTGGACGCACCCGATGGAACTCCTTGATGAAGTTTGTCATATGGAATCTCACTTTGGTTTGCTTAGAGATAGTATTAGTTTCAGTGCAAGATATCTGCACGGTTTGCGCCTAATGCACCAAAGTCTAAGAAACCATTTTGGAAGCACCTGTTAGTACTCCTAGGTGAAGAGGCCCAAGTGGAGGCTCGGTTCGGTCTGTTGAGAGATAGTGCTAGTCTTGATGCAAGATAGGTGTATGATTTCATGGAACATACCATATGCTTGGAAATCAATTTGGATGCACCCGATGGAACTCCTTGATGACGTGTGTCATTTGGAATCTCGCTTCGGTCCATTTGGAGAACTTGTTACTTTCGGTGCAAGATAGGTGCACAGTTTGCACCTAATGCACCGTAGTGTAAGAAACCATTTTGGACGCATTTGTTGGTACTCCTAGGTGAAGGGGCTCTAGTGGATGCTAGGTTTGGTTTGTTTGGAGATAGTGCTAATCTTGATGCAAGATAGATGCATGGTTTGCATGGAACATACGATATGCTTAGAAATCAATTAGGACGAACCTGATATAACTCCTTGATGATTTGTGTCATATGGAATCTTGCTTTGGTTCGTTTAGAGACAGTGTTAGTTTTGGTAGAAGATATGTGCACGGTTTACGCCTAATGCACCATAGGCTAAGAAACCATTTTAGACGCACCCGATGGTACTTGTAGTTGAAGAGGCTCAAGTGGAGGCTCGATTTGGTCTGTTCGGTATAGTGCTAATCTTGATGCAAGATAGTTGCACAATTTGTATGCAACGTACCATATGTTAAGAAATCAAATTGGACGCACCCAATGGAACCCAATGCAAGATGACGTGTGTCATATGGAATCTCGCTTTGGTCCGTTTGGAGACCATGTTAGTTTCAGTGCAAGATAGGTGCATAGTTTTTGCGTAATGCAACATAGTCTAAGAAACCATTTTGACACACTTGTTTGTACTCCTAGATGAAGAGGCTCAAGTGGATGCACGGTTCGGTCTGTTTGGAGATAGTGCTAATCTTGATGCAAGATAGGTGCACGGTTTGCATGGAACATACCATATGCTTGGAAATCAATTTGGATGCACCCGATGGAACTCCTTGATGACGTGTGTCATATGGAATCTCACTTTGGTCTGTTTAGAAATAGTGTTAGTTTCGGTGCAAGATATGTGCATGGTTTGCGCCTAATGCACCATAGCCTAAGAAACCATTTTGGAAGCACCTGTTGGTACTTCGGTGAAGAGGCTCAAGTGGAAGCTCGATTTGATATGTTTGGGGATAGTGCTAATCTTGATGCAAGATAGGTGCATGATTTGCAAGGAACATACCATTTGCTTAGAAATCAATTTGGACCCACCCAATGGAACTCCTAAATGACATGTGCCATATGGAATCTTGCTTCGGTCCGTTTGTAGACATTGTAAGTTTTAGTGCAAGATAGGTGCACAGTTTGCGCCTAATGCACCATAGTCTAAGAAACCATTTTGGACGCACTTGTTCGTACTCCTAGGTGAAGTGGCTCAAGTGGATGCTCAGTTTGGTCTGTTTGAAGATAGTGCTAATCTTGATGCAAGATAGGTGCACGGTTTGCATGGAACATACCAAATGCTTGGAAATCAATTTGGATGCACCCGATGGAACTCCTTGACGACGTGTATCATATGGAATCTCGCTTCGGTCCATATGGAGACTTTGTTAGTTTTGGTGCAAGATAGGTGCACAGTTTGCACCTAAGGCACCTAGTCTAAGAAACCATTTTGGACGCACTTGTTGGTACTCCTAGGTGAAGGGGCTCAAGTGGATGCTCGGTTCGGTCTATTTGGAGATAGTGCTAATCTTGATGCAAGATAGGTGCACGGTTTGCATGGAACATACCATATGCTTGGAAATCAATTTGGATGCACCCGATGGAACTCCTTGATGACGTTTGTCATATGGAATCTCACTTTGGTGTGCTTAGAGATAGTATTAGTTTCAGTGCAAGATATCTGCACGGTTTGCGCCTAATGCACCAAAGTCTAAGAAACCATTTTGGAAGCACCTGTTGGTACTCCTAGGTGAAGAGGCCCAAGTGGAGGCTCGGTTCGGTCTGTTTAGAGATAGTGCTAGTCTTGATACAAGATAGGTGTATGATTTGCATGGAACATACCATATGCTTGGAAATCAATTTGGATGCACCCGATGGAACTCCTTGATGACGTGTGTCATTTGGAATCTCGCTTCGGTCCATTTGGAGAACTTGTTAGTTTCGGTGCAAGATAGGTGCAAAGTTTGCACCTAATGCACCGTAGTCTAAGAAACCATTTTGGACACATTTGTCGGTACTCCTAACTGAAGGGGCTCAAGTGGATGCTAGGTTTGGTCTGTTTGGAGATAGTGCTAATCTTGATGCAAGATAGATGCATGGTTTGCATGGAACATACGATATGCTTAGAAATCAATTAGGATGCACCTGATATAACTCCTTGATGATTTGTGTCATCTGGAATCTTGCTTTAGTTTGTTTAGAGACAGTGTTAGTTTTGGTAGAAGATATGTGCACGGTTTACGCCTAATGCACCATAGGCTAAGAAACCATTTTAGACGCACCCGATGGTACTCGTAGTTGAAGAGGCTCAAGTGGAGGCTCGATTTGGTCTGTTCGGATATAGTGCTAATCTTGATGCAAGATAGTTGCACATTTTGCATGCAACGTATCATATGTTAAGAAATCAAATTGGACGCACCCAATGGAACCCAATGCAAGATGACGTGTGTCATATGGAATCTCGCTTTGGTCCGTTTGGAGACCATGTTAGTTTCAGTGCAAGATAGGTGCATAGTTTTTGCGTAATGCACCATAGTCTAAGAAACCATTTTTGACACACTTGTTGGTACTCCTAGATGAAGAGGGTCAAGTGGAAGCTCGGTTCGGTCTGTTTGGAGATAGTGCTAATCTTGATGCAAGATAGGTGCACGGTTTGCATGGCCATATCCTTGGAAATCAATTTGGATGCACCCGATGGAACTCCTTGATGACGTGTGTCATATGGAATCTCACTTTGGTCTGTTTAGAAATAGTGTTAGTTTTGGTGCAAGATATGTGCATGGTTTGCGCCTAGTGCACCATAGTCTAAGAAACTATTTTGGAAGCACCTGTTGGTACTTCGGTGAAGAGGCTCAAGTCGAAGCTCGATTTGATATGTTTGGAGCCAATGCTAATCTTGATGCAAGATAGGTGCATGATTTGCAAGGAACATACCATATGCTTAGAAATCAATTTGGACCCACCCAATGGAACTCCTAAATGACATGTGCCATATGGAATCTTGCTTCGGTCCGTTTGTAGACATTGTAAGTTTTAGTGCAAGATAGGTGCACAGTTTGCGCCTAATGCACCATAGTCTAAGAAACCATTTTGGACGCACTTGTTCGTACTCCTAGGTGAAGTGTTTCAAGTGGATGCTCAATTTGGTCTGTTTGAAGATAGTGCTAATCTTGATGCAAGATAGGTGCACGGTTTGCATGGAACATACCAAATGCTTGGAAATCAATTTGGATGCACCCGATGGAACTCCTTGACGACGTGTGTGTCGACGAAAGCTAGTCGGCAGTCTACCTTGGGGTATACCCACGGTAGCAGTTTATCGGTAGACGGTGCGCAAGCTACGAACTCGATGGTGACGCAAGACACGGACAAGCTTTTTATCCAGGTTCGTCCGCCGTGTGGGCGTAATACCTACGTCCTGCGTCTGATTGTATTGGATTGTGTTGAGAGAATAATGTGTCCTAGGGGGGTCCCTTGCCCCTCCTTATATAGTCCGAAGGGTAGGGTTATAGATCTCGAAACTAATCCTAGTCGGTTACAATTGCCATAGATAGTTCGATATCAATTCCTATTCTAACCGACTAGAATCCTGCTTGATCTCCACGTCTTGTTTCCTTGCGAAACTCCGAGCGGTCGGATCAAGCCTCGAACTTGTCTCGTAATGGGCCAAGCCTCCTTGCCCAAGTCTAGCCGTAAAGGTATAGGGGTTTATACCCCCACAGCTAGTCCCCGAGCACCATGTATTGTGAAGTAACACGCCGTCTTGAGCTTCTTCGACCAGTGAAACTTGACGTCTTCAATAAGCAGGAAAGTCGCCTAAACAGTTGCAATGGTACCTTGACCAACTCAAAAGATAGTTGTCCAACATTAGCGTCGAAAAAGCTGATTGTTCGAAGAATGCATGGTGCTCTTAAGAAAAAATATTTCTTTTCTCAATGAAGTGTGCCCACTTTACTTGTACAAAAAGTATGCTCTGGCAAAAAAGCAAGCAAGTTCACTGCAAGGTGAAGTGTGCCCACTTAGTCCCCGAGCCTGGTAGTAGGTGACGTAGGTACGTGGTGCCAGATGCATCGTACCGATGTAGTCCCCAAGCTTGCTGGAAGACGAAGTATGAGCCTTGTAGCAAGGTCTAGAAAAATTAAAATTATCCAGTCCCCGAGCATATCATGCTCGTTTGCCATCGTATAGACTTATCAACCAGTCCCTGAATAGAGAACGCTTGATGGGCGATACAGTCCCTAGTTTTTTGAACTAGCAGACTGGTCGACCAGTCCCCGAGCGTGCAGTGCTCACTGGTCGATAAGCCCCCAGATCTCCAAACTGGCAGACTGGTCGACCCGTCCCCGAGCACACAGTGCTCGGTGGTCGGTGAAGTCCCCAGATCTCCAAACTGGCAGACTGGTCGACCAGTCCCCGAGCACACAGTGCTCGGTGGTCGGTGCAGTCCCCAGATCTCCAAACTGGCAGACTGGTCGACCAGTCCCCGAGCACACAGTGCTCGGTGGTCGGTGCAGTCTCCAAGAATCGTTGATCCTCCACCATTTTTTGTCTTTTATTTGAAAAAAGCATCTTACCGCATTAATGTGTGATGTGACGAGACATCCTGGCACGTCGTCAGATAGCTGCGTGAAAAGGTGCGCCTGGCAATTGTACAGCCGCTCTTTGCGCGGTTCAAGAAAAAGGAAACCATCAATTGTATAAGAAAGCCATCGTATTAACTGCCGGTAATTGTTGAAAACCGAAACGGCGCATCCGCCGCTGGGCCCGCTCGCTTCCCAAGAATGCGGGAAGTGGAAAGGGTGGAGCTGTTGTTTATAAAGGCTTGACTCTTCGCCCATAATCGTTACCTTGCCATTGCTTTCAAGCCCTCTGTTCTTGCCATTCCTTCCTCTGGAACCTCCATCCTTGATCATCCAGCTTGCGAGTGCTTCAGCAGCTTCAATGGCAAAAAGCGACTCGGAGAAAAGGAGTGAGCTGATGGCGAAGGAGTGGAAAAAATCCCGGAGCAGCGCCAGGTCTCTCAATGACCTCGTCGGCATGGGGCTGCTGCATAGCCAAGAGCTCGGCGGCTGGAGGGCGCCGGAAGGGGAGAGTTATCCCGACCCTCGTGCTGGTGAGATCGTTGTTTTTGAGGATTTTTTCAAGAGGGGCTTTGGGATTCCTGTCCATCCTTTTCTCCAGGGTCTCCTTCTTTACTATGAGATCGGGATCTGCAACCTGCACCCGAACTCCATTCTTCTTATTTCTACCTTCATCCATCTGTGCGAGGCCTATGTTGGGATAGAGCCGCACTTCGATCTTTTCCGCTACCTTTTTTGTTTGAGGAAGAAGGGAGCAGTTGGGGGCACCAAGATTGCAGGTGGAGTATACCTCAATCTGCGTGACGGGATGAAGAACCGGTATCTCAACTACCCGTGGAATACTTCTCTCACCGAATGGTACATGAAGTGGTTCTACGTCACGGAAGAGCCGGGCAGCTCCACGTTCTGCGACGTGGGTTACATCCCCAAGAAGAGAGTCAGCTGGACGGACCTCCAGGAGTTCGCTGGTCAGGTGAAAGACCTCATGAAGCTGATCGACTGGTCCCGTTTGGACGGGCCAGGAGTGGTCGGCAACTTCATCTGTCACCGAGTGATGCCCTGCCAGAAGAGGGTGCACTCGGCGTACAAAGACGCTGGGAGCCAAGATCCGACCAGGATGAGTCCTGAGGTCTTGGAGAAAACGGAAGTGCAATAGCTGTTGAACGAGCTGTTCAACTTTGCAGACAACAGCTTCGTCCGGAGTGGTGATCGGATACAGGCTTTCAAGCTAGGACGACCAGCTCCCAAGGTAATGTTGCGAACCGATTTTGCTTTCTGAGCACTTGTTCTCCTAGTTGTTGATTTGTCTTTTATTTTTGCTGCAGATTGGAGACGTTGACCGGTGCGCAGTGTACATATCACTGGCGCCTGGCATGGAGAACCCCGCGGGGGTAGACCCACTAGAAGTCGACGCTGCTCGGTGTCCTCGATACACCAGCAGTGAGGAGGAACAGGACCGCCCCGCCCCGACCACCGAAGACAGAGTGGCGGGGAAAAGGCCGCTGGTAGCGGATGCGTCTCCTGCGGAGACGCTGCCGGCGGAGAGCAGCAAGGCGCCAAAGCGCCGTCGGCTCGTCCGGATCACCGACGACGACGAGGCGGAAGAGGAGGCCGCGCCTTCTCTGGTCCGGAGGCCGCGCAGTCGTCCGGACGTTGCACCGGCCACCACTGGTCGGGTGACTAGCGACCCTCCTGCACCGCACGTCGAGCCAACGCGCGTTGTAGAGACGGGGGCGCAGGCACCGACCGGTAGGACCAGGAGGAGGTTCACCGCGACACACAGGCGCTCTGACCTGTAAGTTTGCAATCTTACTTACTGTGATATTCTACATTTTGTTGTTGTTTCTGACATTGTTTAATTGTCGTCTTGTTATTTAGCGCGGCATCGAACGTCGACCCTGACCACGTTGCTGGCCAGAGGGCGGCCGAGCCTGTGGCTGCCGTTGGGGACGCCGCGCCGCAGACCACGGAGCAGCCTGCGGCGACAACCACTGCCACGAGCACCGAGGAGCATCCGGCCCCAGCAAGTGCCACGACGAGCACCCCGACGAGGAACGAGGAAGCTGCGAGGACGCCTCCCCCGAGTAACGTTGTGGAGGAGGAGAGCAGAGCCCCGACTCCTCCAGCCGAAGAAAGGGGAGTCCCAACACCGCCCCGAGCAGGGACCTCGTCGCCCGTAGGCTCCCCTGGCCTAGACCAGGGGCCAGTGATGCCTGCGACCACAGCTGGTGGCGGTGCGGCGAACGAGGAGACCCGGACGGTCTCTGACGATGACGTGGAGGAGATCCAAGGTCGTCCCCTGTTGGGTATTTTAAATGCAAACAGAAAAATCCGCAAGCGCACGGATACCGATGTAGCTTTCACCCGGGAGTATTCCAGAGTATCGATTTTCCACAGAGAACATGAGTGTACTAATTAAGATCCAAGATCGCCCAAGGATAACTATATAATTATTTTTGGTGGGAAGAGAGGAAGTTTCCTGAGAGTTCTCTAGTTGATCTAAGAATCAAGAATTACTTCAAGATTATCTATATCGGGACATCAGAGCACTAACCACAGAAAGAGATGAGAAGGGGGCTAGGAAGGTCTGACTACGGTCCTACAAACACCGATCCGAACGTGGTGGAATACGTCGACCGTTAGGGCTGTCACTACCCTAAGGCTACCACAACAATCCGCAGGATTGGGTGCAATTCCAGGTAATTGCAAGACTAAACACCACGTCTAATCTATTAATTACTACTCTAGCGTTATAAAGACTTGAGCACTTGATGCAAGCAGGAATCCAATAAATAACTTGAATGTAAACAAAAGTAATTAAAGAACTCAGGAATTATGAATTGAAGAACCTGGAGAACGATGAAGAACGAACCAGATGCTGCAAAAGTATAATGTTGAGGAAGATCCGACAAATCCGGCTCCTCCTCCTCCGCTCTCCTCTTCTCTGTCCCTATTTTCTAGATTACAACTAGAACTAACTAGAACTAGAACTAGAGGAACTAGAACTAGAACTAGATGAACTAGAACTAGATCTAGATGAACTAGAGGTAGAACTAGAAGAACTAGAGGGATCCTCTCTACTTGGATGAAGAATTGAAACCCTAACTTTGATTCTGTAGAAGAGGTATGATCTCCAGGGGCCAGGGGGGTCTGGTTTTATAGTCCCTTCAAGTGAATCTGGGCCGTCGGATCAAACCGACATTGATCGTGTGGTTTTCCTTGAAGTATTAGGTCGGTGGAGCATGATCCCCGAACTTCACCCTGATTGGTCCAGGGGGAGGGCGGGCGCCCAGTTAGGGAGGGCGGGCGCCCAGTGCCCGACTCCGTTACGTCTCCCGTTCGCTCCCGTGGCTTCTGGACTCTTCTAGATGGTAGATAATTGTGCGGCACGTTAATATCTCTATGTAAACCCGACGTGTGGGCCTTTCCTCCATATTTCCTGATAACCCCCTGCAGAAATAGACAAACACCAAAACTCGTGGAATTCTGTCAGATAAAACCTTAAGTCTAGGTGTTGGTTGCATTTGGATCCTTTTCTATGATTAATTGATGGTTAAATATGAGCATTAAGGACCGTCAACAAGCTCCCCCAAGCTTAACCTTTGCTCGTCCCTGAGCAAAGATGAACTCAAGAGTTTCTGCAGTGGTTTCATAACTTAAAGATACACATGCGTTTAAACAAGATCTCATCTCTGGTTAGAGTAAACTGTTAAGACTTAAAACTTACTCATTTACCTTTCACCATGGGACTTGTAACCGTCACTTCTGTCTTGAGTAGTTAAAAGATTGAACGGTCTAGTCAAACACCATGTCTCTTATTCTTGATCAACTATAGCTCTGGAGTTTTTGTAGATTTTCAAATAAAACTCAGAGATTCCTTGTATGACTCTCTCTAGTCTCTCTTTTGTAGTATTTCTGGATCCTTACCAAGGCAGTATTGGTATATGCCTTCTCTCAAAGTATGTGGTATTTGTGGTATAAGGCATAGTGGCATTGCCTTCTCTCTCACCCTACTCTAATAAGGCTTTTGATATCTGGAGCTCATAGGTGGGAGACAACTAATACATACTTACAAGACATTTATTGCATAGTCAAACCATGGATCCAAAAGAACAAGTCAATAAGTCAAATCAAGATGTGCATGTGTGGCGAATGAATGGTGTATGGTGATGATGGTGATAACAATGGTGAAAGTCTAATTCTACTTATGCTCTTTTGAGGGGATACATACCTTTCTTGCACTTTGAAGCTTTTTGAGGAGAATGAGATGCTCTATGTTTTCTTTTTCTTTTCTCTCAGGTGGGTATCTTGTACCCCTAATTCTACTATCGGACACTTGTCCTTTTTTACCTCTCGTCTCACTTTTTCTTTTCTTCGAGGTTCCGGGCACTTGCCCCTTTTTATTTCCTCGTATATATATATTTTTTTTCTTTTTTTTAGAGCACTCATCTCATGAGATAATATAGCAAGTGGTAGTAACAAGATAACTTGAGCATTTATTTCACAGGGGAAAAACAGGAATATTTTTGGCTATTCTCTCCCGGATTAGGAGTAGAATATTTTTGGGTGGTTCTGGAGATGGAAATGGATATATATATGTGGATGGTACTTCTGGAGTAGAAGTAGCATGTGTGAGTGAACGTGCAAGTGAATCTTGATTTAACCACATGACAAGCTCCTAAGGGTCTACACAGCTTGACCACACTCAATGCTCATAAGTAGTAAAAAGTAAATGTGTGGCTCAAAGTCTAGCAAGCAAGTATATATGGCTGTGGTAGGAATTTAAACTCTTATCATACAGGAACTCATCATGTAACATTTTAAAGATTTTCAAACATAAAATTCTCCAGAATTCTAGCATCTCTAGGAACAGATAAACAGCAGCTCAACCTTCCCATATCGTATCCGTTAACGACTTAGACTTTAGATCAAGTACTCTCCCCACAAGTTCAGGTTTAGAGCAAATCTTAATTAATAACAGTGATGCCTAAACTTGAGAGAGATTTCAATTTTGAGAACTAGTCATGGCAGAGCAACTATTCATCTTTCCATGTGAGAGCTTATCATGAGGGTTCATAGCAAATTTTATTTATTTATTTATTTAGCAAACTAAGCAAAGATATATATATAAGCACAAAATCTTTATTTGGGTTTTTATGATTGTGCATCTTTTTTATTATTTAAGTAAAGTATAAACATGAGTAGAGCACTTAGCTGGATAAATGGGGTTGCTCTCCCCCAAGCTGGGTTTTGACGTAATTCCTTCTGATGTAGCTAGCAGGTGGTGGAGGTGTATTTGAATGTGGCAGCACCCTGACAGCGATTAGGATGTCCTCCGTCTGCTAGTCTTCTTTGATCCTTGAATTCTGTGGAGCTCAAATAGACAACAAAGCTTTGTGGAACTAGTTAAGTGTTAGCATAAATATCTAGCCTTTATCATGTTGAGCCTCCTCAATAAATATTACTTTCTTTGGTAGGATCATAAATTTATTTTTATATTTTCATTTTTATAGGACAGGAATATATTTATTTTATTTTTTTATGCCACCACAGTGAATGTACTTATGGGTTTTATGCCATGAGCATACTCACATGGGGCTTACTATTTTTAACATTTTTATGTTCTTTTCAAGATGATATGAATATGATTAACTAAGCAAACTATTTTAAATAATTGAAAGGTAAAAGATAACTACCAAGTTTACCTCTTGGCAAGGCGTTCGGTGTTTTTACGTCCTCCGAACGGGACTCTCTGTTTTCTCAATCGTCCTAGGATTCGCTGGATGGCGTAGTCGGTGGTTCCGGTGGAGCCTGCTCTTCATGTATAACTATCTTCTCTGTCCACACTTGACTCGGTGCTACGGTCTCCTCAGGAAAATTCTGTTCAAGCTGTATGTCTTCAGACCTTACTACTTCTCCTTCATAGTCTGCCCATCCGTCCTTGAAATTTGCCTCCTCTGGTTGCGGTTGCGTCGTCTTCTTCTTGTCCTGACCTGCTTAGAGTCTTCAACTATATAGTTAGGGTCAGTAAAACAGCGGCGTACCTTCTCAGAGGGGAAGTGCATGTGGACTTCTCTGGTTCCAATGTAGATGATTGCTTTAACGGTGCTGAGGAACGGTCTTCCAAGGATGACGGGTGGATTGTACTCATCTTCTCCCATGACAATAACCTTACGGAATGTCTGATCTGCCATTTGGAGCTGAATGTATGTCGGTTGTAGGGGCATGGTTCCATGCAGGAGCTGATAAGTGACTGCGGCCATTATGTTGACGTTAGATCCGGTGTCGTAGAGTGTCTTCTCCTTGAACTGTAGTGACCATCTGAGCTGACTTGGTCCACATTTGCTTGTTCCCGTTCCTCCTGTTGGTCCTCTTCCATGGTTCATGTCGGGATTGCTCTGAGATTTGTGTAGTCTTGTTCTTGAAGGAAAACGTCTCCTTCGTCCCCTTGATGTAGAAACTGATCTTGGCAGCAGTAGCGTAGATGACAGCTCCCGAGGTGTTCAGGAATGGCCTCTCTAGGATGATGGGTGCCCCCTCATCAGAACTGGTCTCTATCACTACGAAGTCTGCTGGGACGTACAAGGTACCAACTCGGACGTAGAGGTTCTTCAATATTCCCCTGGGCATAATGTTGACGCTGGAGCCAAAGTTGTAGAGTGCTTCTCGGAAGTCCGCCATGCCGATGGAGATCGGGATGACGGGGCGTCCTGGATCGCCTCTCTTGACTGGCAGAAGGTCAGTAATTACTTCCACAACGGGGTTACTCCAATAGTTACGTCCTCAAGCATCTCAGGGCAGTGATTGCCTGAGTGTCCAGTATCTCCAGTGTGTTTGTGCTCGTAGATCTAGGTACTTCACTTGGTGGAGTCTGGGAGTTGTAAAAGTCCTGTATATTTTGCTCGAAGTGTACCTACTCATAAAGACAAGGCAGAGATCAAGTGCATGGGCCCTGTTAGTGGAACACACCAACAGAACCAAAAGTGTATTTGTTCTCTCTAACCTTAAGCATAGTGAGCAAGACAAAGTTAATGGATAATAAGATCATGAGTGTAACATTTAAAACATTTGTCAGATCAGATCGCTCAACCTAATGGAAAGATAATCTATCTAAGTAAATGTTTTTTTCTTTACATGACTATCATTTTCCAAAGATTGAGTGTGCAACATTTTAGTTCATATGATTAGGAGTGTGGGATCACAAAGATGAAAGGACTAAACATATTGAATTGATTGGGTTGGTTAATCTAAAGTTGTAAATCATATATGTTTGTCTCTTTTATTCATGTGAACGCCAGAACCAAGGAGAAGCTTTATAAAAGTGATAGTCAAGTACCTTAAGATGTTACCTTACTTGAAGAGTGATGGTACAGTATCACCTTGTGGAAGCTTTCCTTTCTTAGCGGTTGTGCAACGTGTTTGTGGCACCCTCTATGGAACATCTCTTGAAAGCTATGCTTTCCTTGTGTAAATTGTTAAACTTCATGTGTCTCTCTCTTTGTCTCCAATGTGAGTTTATCTCAGGACTTCCCAGATCGATATTGAAAGTTTTCCTGCAGGGGTTAGTCCAACAAAATATCCAATATCTACTATAGCATACTATCGGCTCAAAAATCAACCTAGACACCATGTCTAATTTGATTTAGGAGGGCATTTTAACCTAAGCACCATGCTTAATTTAAAATCCCTTGGAAGTAAGATCAACATTCCTAACTAAGCACCATGCTTAATTAAGAGATAAATGAAACTACACCAAACCTAGACATATACTAAAGCAAATAGAGGTAGCATGAGGGCATTTATAGAGATCTACTCAAGTGGAGATGAAGTATTGTGATTAGTATTTAACAAATTGAGCATGTCTCAAAGGTAGGGACAACCAACATAGCAACATGGCAAAGGATGTTTTTATGTAAAGTACTCCCCCAAGCTTGAATTTTGCAAAATTCAAGTTTGGATGAATTTAATTCAATGTTGTATGATGATTGGTTGTACATACCTTGTGCTTGTCATTCATCCGATCTTCTTGCTCCAATCCTGGAAAGGTTAGTGACAAGAATATTCGAAGGAATATTTTTACAATTATCCTGATATGCTCAACACACAAGGTAATGTTGCAAATAATTAAAAGTTTATGTTATGGTCTGATCAGTGCTTATTTTAGGACGCTAAGCTTGTCCTTGGGAAACCATCAATTTATGTCAGTGAAGTGGTTTCCCCTCCAACGCTGAACTATATCAAGATCAACCCAACGAGATCTGCAAAACTTATTATAGACATATGCATCGACAACCGCCCTTTTAAAGTTTTTATGAATAGAAAGGAAGAGGGGGTTGGAGATCTCGAATGTGGTGATGTTGGAGAGACCAATAGATTGTGAAGATGTTGCATATGAGCATGGAGTAAATGAAGTGGCTATGAAATAAATTCCATGCTCATTAATGCTTAGAGTGAAATCCATGTGGTATGGTGAAAATGATAAGGTGATTGTGGTAAAAAAGGAAAATAAAAGGATACACGGACGACTTGGTTCGAAACTAGCACAGCTACCGTTCCCCGGCAACGGCGCCAGAAAGCTTGTTGGGTATTTTAAACGCAAACAGAAAAATCCGCAAGCGCACGGATACCGATGTAGCTTTCACCCGGGAGTATTCCAGAGTATCGATTTTCCACAGGGAACATGAGTGTACTAATTAAGATCCAAGATCGCCCAAGGATAACTATATAATTATTTTTGGTGGGAAGAGAGGAAGTTTCCTGAGAGTTCTCTAGTTGATCTAAGAATCAAGAATTACTTCAAGATTATCTATATCGGGACATCAGAGCACTAACCACAGAAAGAGATGAGAAGGGGGCTAGGAAGGTCTGACTACGGTCCTACAAACACCGATCCGAACGTGGTGGAATACGTCGACCGTTAGGGCTGTCACTACCCTAAGGCTAGCACAACAATCCGCAGGATTGGGTGCAATTCCAGGTAATTGCAAGACTAAACACCACGTCTAATCTATTAATTACTACTCTAGCGTTATAAAGACTTGAGCACTTGATGCAAGCGAGAATCCAATAAATAACTTGAATGTAAACAAAAGTAATTAAAGAACTCAGGAATTATGAATTGAAGAACCTGGAGAACGATGAAGAACGAACCAGATGCTGCAAAAGTATAATGTTGAGGAAGATCCGACAAATCCGGCTCCTCCTCCTCCGCTCTCCTCTTCTCTCTCCCTATTTTCTAGATTACAACTAGAACTAGAACTAGAGGAACTAGAACTAGAACTAGATGAACTAGAACTAGATCCAGATGAACTAGAGGTAGAACTAGAAGAACTAGAGGGATCCTCTCTACTTGGATGAAGAATTGAAACCCTAACTTTGATTCTGTAGAAGAGGTATGATCTCCAGGGGCCAGGGGGTCTGGTTTTATAGTCCCTTCAAGTGAATCTGGGCTGTCGGATCAAACCGACATTGATCGTGTGGTTTTCCTTGAAGTATTAGGTCGGTGGAGCATGATCCCCGAACTTCACCCTGATTGGTCCAGGGGGGAGGGCGGGCGCCCAGTTAGGGAGGGCGGGCGCCCAGTGCCCGACTCCGTTACGTCTCCCGTTCGCTCCCATGGCTTCTGGACTCTTCTAGATGGTAGATAATTATGCGGCACGTTAATATCTCTATGTAAACTCGACGTGTGGGCCTTTCCTCCATATTTCCTGATAACCCCCTGCAGAAATAGACAAACACCAAAACTCGTGGAATTCTGTCAGATAAAACCTTAAGTCTAGGTGTTGGTTGCATTTGGATCCTTTTCTATGATTAATTGATGGTTAAATATGAGCATTAAGGACCGTCAACATCCCCGTGATGGTCGCCAGCACGTCTACGTGTGGCGCCAACGCGGGGACCACTTCATCGGACATGAGGAGCTCATGGAGACGGAGGAGGCCGCAAGGGTGGAGCACGCGGCAAAACGTCTCGTGGACGAGGTTAAGGTAAGTGGTCCTTTGTGCTGCTCGACGCTTATGCGCTATTTTCCTGGGTTCGACATGTGTTCCTCTTGCAGGGCGCAATGAAAACGGGGAAGTACCGGAAAAGGTGCTTCGACCAAATTGAGGGCATTGTGGCTGAGAACAAGGCCCTGTCCGCGGAGGTGGACCGGCTTCGGTCGGAAGCTTGGGAGAAGGCTGCCGAGATGAATGCACAGGAAGAGCGCCTTCTCGACCTCAATCGGTGGTTAGCCGACTAGGATCGGCAAAGGAGAGGTCAGTCGCATACTCCGAGCAGCTGTGTGTAGCCACGTGGTTAATTTTGTTGACCAGGGGATTGTTCCTGCAGTCTTGGAGGAGGAGGTTGCACGCCTCCGGCAAGAGAAGGAGCAGCTCGACCAGGAGTTTGCCGGGGCGCTGGAGACCGGGCGCCGAGCCGGCGAGGAGCTAAGCAACAGCGGGAGTTGTCTGGTAATAACCGTGCCACCCCTTTTTTATTTGGTTGCTCAACGTTCCTTTCCTTATTCGTGAACTGACCTCCTACTTGGTTTGTAGTGCTCAAGGTGAATACCAAAAAGCATTTAGACGAGCTGATCAAGGACCGGGACTCCTGGAAGACCAACTGCATCAAGCTTTGGAAAGGAGTGGCCCCGGTTCTTGACTTGATCAGCCCCGAGCTCCCTGAAGACCAGCCGCGCGCATCGAGGCTGACGCCAGTCGAGAAGGTGCAATGGGCATGGGACTGGCTCCAGCAGTTCGTCAAGGACACCGAGGAATTCGCCGGTGCGCACGTCCTCAGCATGGTGCGCGCCCACTATCCTCTGGTCGACCTGTCCAGGCTGGAGAGGGGGGTACCCCAAGGAGGTTGGTCCGCAGGAGGCAGACGACCTTCGTGCTGGCCTGCTTGACTTGTCGTCGACAGTGATCGGCGACATCAACCTTTGCGGGACGGCCACTCCCCCCGACCAGCCGGGGTCAGACAGGTCAGCCAGGGAGTTGTCGGGAGCGTCCATTGCTGGAGATGGGCGGTCGACGCCTGCGGTCTCGACCAGCCAGGCGCTGGTGGCCCCGACCCCTTCGTCTGAGCAGCAAGGCCGAGCGGGTGATCAGCCCGAGCAGTAGGCCTGTAGGATAGTCTGTAGAAGTAGACTAGGAACCGTCCAGCGGGGTGTTTATTGTAAACTCTGTATATAAAGTTTGTAATAAAATTTGATTTTGTCATGACCATGATTTTGAGCGCTGCAATGTTATCTGAGTGATGTATCACTGTGTTTGATTAATAATCGTTAAGGATCTTTGCCGCGGAGGAAGATTGTTGTGCTCGTCGAAAACTCTGCGTGTAAACAATATATAGCGAAAAAGGAAAACTTTTATTATTGCTAATTATAAGGAACTTACAAGCAAAAGGTACTGGAACTTATGGATAGAAACAGTGCAGTTTGTCTATGTGCCAAGAATTAGGCACGCGTGTTCCGTCTGGATACGCCAGTCTGTAGGATGTAGGGCGTGTGACTTCGGCGACCACAAAGGGACCTTCCCAAGGTGTGGATAACTTGTGCGTTCCTTCCTGGCTTGTTTTCCACTTGAGTACCAGATCACCGACCACGAAGGAACGGTCTTTGATGTTCCTGTTGTGGTATCGCCTGATGGCTTCGAGGTACTTTGCTGTTCGAAGACATGAAATTAGACGCTTTTCCTCCATGCAGTTGATTTCAAGCTCCCTCGTGTCGTCGACCGTTGACTGGTCGAAGTTTTCAACTCTTGGAGATCCGAAGGTTACATCAGATGGGAGCACTACCTCGGAGCCATAAACCATGAAGTTGGGTGACACGCCTGTTTTACGACTAGCCTGTGTTCGGAGACCCCAGACCACGGCCGGTAACTCTTTCATCCATCGATCAGGTGCTCTGTCGTTCTCGGTGTACAACCTTTTCTTTAGGGCATCAATAATCATTCCGTTCGCGCGCTCTACTTGACCGTTTGCCCGTGGGTGAGCTACTAACACGTACTTTATGACTATGCCCCTGTCATCGCAGAAGTCCCAGAACGTAGTGCCAGTGAACTGAGTGCCTAGGTCGGTGATTATACTGTTGGGGATCCCGAATCTGTGTATGATTTGATCAAGGAACTCCACAGCTTTCTCGGAGGTTGCTTTGACCAGTGGCATGTATTCGATCCACTTCGAGAATTTGTCGATTAACATGAAGACGAACTTGAAGTTGCCGGAAGCCGGTTTGAATGGACCGATCATGTCGAGGCCCCAGCAGGCGAAAGGCCAGGACGACGGAATAGTCTGAATCTCATGAGCAGGTACGTGGGTCCTCTTAGCGAAGAACTGGCAACCTTCACAATGTCGGACTAGTTTCTCGGCGTCGGCGACCGCGATTGGCCAGTAGAAACCTGCTCGGAAGGCCTTCCCGACCAGTGTTCTGGAGGCCGCGTGATTGCCACAGGATCCGGCGTGTATGTCATTTAAGAGCTTAATGCCATCATCTTGGGATATGCATTTGAGCAGCACTTCAGAACTTGCGTTCTTTCGCATAAGTTTGCCATCCACCAGTATGTAATTCCTGGATCGTCGAATGAGGCGCTCGTTCTCCGTTTTGTCCTGAAAGCCCAATCCGTCCGATATGTACCTCATGAAAGGAGTGCGCCAGTCGCGGCTTGTGGTTGTCGGAGTGACGTCGTTAGGTTGCTTTTCGACCAGGTCTGTGCCCACACTCGGCGCGTGTATGTCCTGAACGGAAACGCCGTGCGGGATTTGGGCTCGAGACGACCCTAACTTTGACAGCGCATCCGCTGCCTGGTTCTTATCGCGAACCGCGTGGGTGTACTCTATGTCGTAGAAGTTGGATTCCCATTTGCGGATTTTTTTGCAGTAGAGGTCCATCTTCTCGTGGGTTGTGTCCCATTCCTTGTTGAGCTGGTTGATAACTAAGGCAGAGTCGCCATGGACGTAGAGGCGTTTGACTCCCAGCTCGACGGCTAGTCGTATGCCGTGTAGGCATGCTTCGTACTCAGCGACGTTGTTTGACGCCGGAAAGAGGATCCTAAGGACGTAGCGTAGTTTGTCCTTGTTAGGCGACACAAAGAGAATCCCGGCGCCAGCGCCGTTGATGTTTAAGGACCCATCGAAGAACATTGTCCAGTGGTCGGAGGTGTCGGAGACGGGAGGTTCGTTGAGGTCCGTCCATTCTGTGATGAAATCGACCAGGGCCTGAGACATGACGGTAGTGCGGCTCTGGAAGTCCAGGGAGAATGGGCATAACTCCATTGCCCATTTTACAATTCTGCCATTGGCATCCTTGTTGCGCAGGATGTCCCCAGAGGGAAGATGGTGGTTACCAAGATCCGGTGGACGTCGAAGTAGTGCTTAAGCTTCCTGGACGTTATTAGGATGGCATATATGAGCTTCTATATCTGCGGGTACCTGGTCTTGGACTCGTTTAAGACTTTGCTTATGAAATAAACGGGTCTTTGGACCTTGTAGACGTGGCTTGGCTCGTCTCGCTCGACCACTACTGCCGTGGAGACAACCCTATCCGTTGCTGCGATGTAAAGGAGTAGGTCTTCATTGGGCTGAGGGGCTGTGAGAATAGGCGGTGAGGTGAGGAAGGTCTTGAGCTGGGTGAACGCAGCGTCAGCTTCCTCTGTCCAGGAGAATTTTTCTGACGCCTTCAAGAGCTTGAAGAAAGGGAGGCCTTTTTCTCCCAGTCTAGAGATGAAACGACTGAGGGCGGCCATATAGCCGGTGAGCTTCTGAATATCCTTGACATTCTTAGGTGGTCGCATGTCGAGCACTGCTTTTACTTTTGAAGGATTCGGCCGTATGCCGTCGCGGCTGACGATGTTACCGAGCAGTAGACCGGAGGGGACCCCAAAGATGCACTTTTTGGGGTTAAGCTTCCACTTGTATTTGTTTAGTGCCTTAAAGGTTCAGTCTAGATTGGCGATTAGAGTGCTCGCATCCTTTGTTTTGACTACGACGTCATCTACGTAAGCCTCGATGAGGTCATCGCGAATCTCATCGTGGAGGCACTGCTGGATGGCCCGTTGATAGGTGGCACCGGTGTTTTTGAGTCCAAAGGACATGGTCGTGTAGCAATATGCGCCGAAAGGAGTGATGAAAGATGTTTTGATCTGGTCATCTTCCTTTAGCGAGATCTGGTGATAACCAGAGTAGCAGTCTAGAAAGGAGAGGAGTTCGCATCCGGCCGTTGAGTCGACCACCTCGTCGATGCGAGGGAGACCGAAAGGATCTTTAGGACAGTGTTTATTAAGATCAGTGTAATCAATGCACATTCTCCATTCATTATTCTTTTTGCGTACAAGAACCAGATTGGCGAGCCAATCGGGATGATACACTTCTTTTATAAATCCGGCTGCTAGAAGCCGTGTTATTTCTGTCCTAATAGCCTCCTTTTTGTCACGAGCGAACCGTCGCAGCTTTTGCATGATGGGTCTTGCGGTCTTCGAGACGTTTAAGGAGTGCTCGATCAGGTTTCGTGGGATGCTGGGCATGTCTGCTGGTTTCCATGCGAAAACGCCCACGTTGTCCCTTAGAAACCTAACGAGCGCGTCTTCCTATTTAGGGTCCAGATTGGCCCCGATGAGGGCCGTCTTCTCGGGGCTGCCGTCGACCAGCTGTACTTCCTTGTATTCCTTGGACTTTGAATTCTTCCCTGGTCTCCTGCTCGGGTAGTCGGAGCTGGTCGGGAGGTAGCTGTGCAGCTTGGGCTGCTGTTTCTGCCATGCGGATTGACAGATCGATTGCTTCGGTGATCTTGAAGCTTTCCTCCTCGCAAGTGTATGCGGTGTAGACATTGCCTCTAACAGTTAGGACGCCCTTTTCTGTAGGCATTTTGAGGACCAGATATGAGTAATGTGGAACTGCCATGAACTTTGTCAGCGATGGTCGGCCCAGTATTGCATGGTAAGTTCCATCAAAGTCAGCGACCACAAAGTTGACGAACTCTGTTCAAAAGTGGTCGGATGTTCCAAACTGGACAGGCAGTGTTATCTGTCCGAGGGGTACTGAACTTTGACCCAGCAGGACTCCCCAGAATTGAGCGTCGTAGGGCTTTAGCTGTGCCGGGGTTATCTTGAGAGCAGGCAAGCTATTGCGAAAGAGGATGTCAATGGAGCTTCCCCCGTCGATGAGTACGCGCTCGAATCTGATGCTGTTGATGCAAGGATCCAGTATTAGAGGGAAACGTCCTGGCTCCGGAATGGCAGCCCAGTGATCCTTCCTGCTGAAGGAGATCTCCCTTTGCGACCAGGGAGGAAATTTTGGATCGGCGATCAGGCCATCCGTGCTGTCTATGTTGAGGCAGGCTCTCTTTAAGAGCTTTCTTTCTCGCTTGGACTCGATAGAGACCCTGCCCCCGAAGATAGAGTGGACCACGTCGGTGGGACTGACATACTGGTGTCGTGGGTCCCTATCCTGGTCCTCGTCCTCGTCTTCGTGATCGCGCCCGTCCTGTTTTCTGTTTTTCTTGGCGGGGTCGTCTTGAGCAGCCCGCCGCGTGTAGATGCTTTTGAGGACGCGACACTCCTCCATAGTGTGGTTGGATTTTGGGTGCAGTTGGCATGGTCCTTTCAGCGTCTTGTTGTAGTCTTCCTGGTAGTCTCGTCGCCCATTGGGACGCTTGACCGTATTCACCTCGTGGTCGTGGTCGCGAGGGCACTTGCCTCTGAAGTCGTCGCGATTGTCACGCCGCCTGTCCCAACCTTCTCTGTGGTCGCGGTTGTCGGGGCGACGATGGTTCCTGTTGTCGAAATGACCACGACTGTCGTCTCGACGAGGAGGCTGGTCGGGACCTCTCGCGTCGTCTCGAATGAGTTTTTCTGCGTCGTCGGCGTCGGCGTAATTCTTAGCCGTGGCAAGGAGCTCGGCCATCGTCGTTGGCCTTTTGCACAGTAGTTTGTTCCTCAGTGCTTCGTGGAAGCGTAGCCCTTTGATGAAAGCAGATATGGCCTCGTCGTGGGAAATTTTCGGGATCTTAAGACACATATCCGAGAATCGTCGGATGTAATCGCGCAGAGGCTCATTTTTCCTGTCCCTTATCCTTTCGAGGTCGTACTTGTTCCCATGCTGCTCGCAGGTAGCGATGAAATTGTCGATAAACGCTTGGCGCAATTCTTCCTAGGAATCGAAAGAGTCTTCGGGTAGGCCCAGGAGCCATTGATGACCGGCCTGGTCGAGGACGACCGGGAAGTAGTTGGCCATGACGTGCCCATCTCCTGCTGCTGAACGAACTGTGATCTCATAGAGAGTGATCCAGTTTTCTGGGTTCTCCTTGCCGTCATATTTTTTGAGTTTCTCGAGCTTGAAGTTTCGGGGCCACACGACCTGGCGGAGGTGTGAGGAAAATTGTCTGAGGCCGGGAGGACCGTGCGTGGCGTCGTACTCAATGCGACGCAGGTTTTCGTGCACTGCTCTTTCCATGGCGCGCCTGTTGATGCGGTCCCGGGCGTCCTTGGGAGGGATGTTGTGTCGGAAATCCCTGTCCTGGTTCACTTCCAGGCCGCGGCCACGATTTTGCTCGCGGTAGCCGCCGGTGTCCCGACCACCGTTATCGCGTCATGAGCCCCTCCGGCGATTATTGGGGGAGTGGCTATGGTGGTGCTCGCTGGCTTGTGGTGAGATCTGGCTGCGATGAGTGTGGTCGGAGGAGACATCCGCGTAGGGGATAGCTTGGACTCTCTTGAGCAAGGTGGTTGTCTGTCCCATCGCGGCGATCAGATGCGCACGTACGCTGGACCGGACACCCTGGCACTCGGGAGTATCAGGGAGTCGGTCTAAGTTTGCCATAGCAACGACCACGTTAGCGCTTGGCGTTTTGTAGACTTGTTGATCCCCGACCAAGTCGAAAGCGTCGCTGAGGTTGTGCGGCGGGAGTTGTCGTTCCTCGTCCGCGCGTCGTCGGGCGCGGTGGGCATTGCGCTGCTCGCGGAGCTGCCTCTACTCGTCGGTCTCTCCATCGACGACCAGTTCATCACCGCTGACATTGAGGACGAGGTCTCCTCGCCGGGGTGGGAAGACCGGGAAGCGAGAGGAACCTAGAGGGTACGGTGGTAGATCCAGGTCGTAGTCTTCGTCCTCGAAATTTATAACTTTGGTGGGAACGGATCCAGTGCTGGAGTGTGTGCTGGAAGCCTGGCCGTCCCGTAGTTCTCAGATCGTCACCATGTTGACATAGTGACGGGCTGGTCGACCGCTCTGTTTTGGCAACCAACCTGTCCCATTGAGAAGGGATTGGATGTGCCGTGAATAGTGAACGGCTGAGTTGTTTAGCCCGTAAGGGAAAACTTGATCTGGATCAGCTTTGAGTTCGACGGACCGTCCTGAGGGGGTGGAAGTTATCGTCAGAGACGTACCCAGCCATTCGTGTGTGACGACACGAGTTGGCCGGCAGGAGTCGAAAAAGTCCGTCGGCGTGACTTGATCAGATTGGCGCGGGATCCCATCTACTAGTCTGGAAGCTTCGAGGAGGTTAAGATCAACGCGATCAAAGGCTTGGAAAAGGTCCGAGCCGTCGACCTTCCTTCCCTTGTAACGAGGGAGCGGTGGTCAAGTGCTCGGCGTCGATGTGGTCGGAGTCAACGCCGCTATTGTCCCAGATCGAATCTGGGTTCCTTCCGAAGCCGTGGTCGTGAGGCCGCCGCCGCACGTCGTCCACGTGATCTGGCCGACGGTGAACATGAGGCCTTCAGGCACGGCCGCGGAAGCCGAAACGATGACCATCTTGTTCGCCGGAAAAGCTGTACGTACACCCCCTACCTGGCGCGCCACTGTCGACGAAAGCTAGTCGGCAGTCTACCTTGGGGTATACCCACGGTAGTAGTTTATCGGTAGACGG
Source organism: Sorghum bicolor (assembly GCF_000003195.3). Taxonomy (NCBI): domain Eukaryota; kingdom Viridiplantae; phylum Streptophyta; class Magnoliopsida; order Poales; family Poaceae; genus Sorghum; species Sorghum bicolor. Next base: position 34,338,849 of record NC_012871.2, read on the forward strand.
TGCGCAAGCTACGAACTTGATGGTGATGCAAGACACGGACAAGCTTTTTATCCAGGTTCGGCCGCCGTGTGGGCGTAATACCTACGTCCTGCGTCTGATTGTATTGGATTGTGTTGAGAGAATAATGTGTCCTAGGGGGGTCCCTTGCCCCTCCTTATATAGTCCGGAGGGCAGGGTTACAGATCTGGAAACTAATCATAGTCGGTTACAATTGCCATAGATAACTTGTCTCGTAATGGGCCAAGCCTCCTGGCCCAAGTCTAGCCGTAAGGGTATAGGGGTTTATACCCCCACAGTGTCATATGGAATCTCGCTTCGGTCCATGTGGAGACATTGTTAGTTTCGGTGCAAGATAGGTGCACAGTTTGCACCTAATGCACCATAGTCTAAGAAACCATTTTGGACGCACTTGTTGGTACTCCTAGGTGAAGGGGCTCAAGTGGATGCTCAGTTCAGTCTGTTTGGAGATAGTGCTAGTCTTGATGCAAGATAGGTGCACGATTTGCATGGAACATACCATATGCTTGGAAATCAATTTGGATGCACCCGATGGAACTCCTTGACGACGTGTGTCATATGGAATCTCGCTTCGGTCCGTGTGGAGACATTGTTAGTTTCGGTGCAAGATAGGTGCACAGTTTGCACCTAAAGCACCATAGTCTAAGAAACCATTTTGGACGCACTTGTTGGTACTCCTAGGTGAAGGGGCTCAAGTGGATGCTCGGTTCGGTCTGTTTGGAGATAGTGCTAATCTTGATGCAAGATAGGTGCACAGTTTGCATGCAACGTACCATATCTTAAGAAATCAAATTGGACGCACCCAATGGAACCCAATGCAAGATGACGTGTGTCATATGGAATGTCGCTTCGGTCTGTTTGGAGACCATGTTAGTTTCAGTGCAAGATATGTGCATAGTTTCTGCGTAATGCACCATAGTCTAAGAAACCATTTTTGACACACTTGTTTGTACTCCTAGATGGAGAGGCTCAAATGGAAGCTCGGTTCGGTCTGTTTGGAGATAGTGCTAATCTTGATGCAAGATAGGTGCACGGTTTGCATGGAACATACCATATCCTTGGAAATCAATTTGAATGCACCCGATGGAACTCCTTGATGACGTGTGTCATATGGAATCTCACTTTGGTCTGTTTAGAAATAGTGTTAGTTTTGGTGCAAGATATGTGCATGGTTTACGCCTAATGCACCGTAGTCTAAGAAACCAGTTTTGGAAGCACCTGTTGGTACTTCGGTGAAGAGGCTCAAGTGGAAGCTCGATTTGATATGTTTGGAGATAGTGCTAATCTTGATGCAAGATAGGTTTATGATTTGCAAGGAACATACCATATGCATAGAAATCAATTTGGACGCACCCAATGGAACTCTTAACTGACGTGTGCCATATGGAATCTTGCTTCGGTCCGTTTGTAGACATTGTAAGTTTTAGTGCAAGATAGGTGCACAGTTTGCGCCTAATGCACCATAGTTTAAGAAATCATTTTTGATGCACTATTTGGTACTCTTGGGTGAAGAGGCTCAAGTGGAAGCTTGGTTCGGTCAGTTTGGAGATAGTGCTAATCCTTATGCAAGGTAGGTGCATGGTTTGCATGGAACATACCATATGCTTGGAAATCAATTTGGATGCACTCGATGGAACTCCTTGACGACGTGTGTCATATGGAATCTCGCTTCGGTCCATGTGGAGACATTGTTAGTTTCGGTGCAAGATAGGTGCAAAATTTGCACCTAAGGCACCATAGTCTAAGAAACCATTTTGGACGCACTTGTTGGTACTCCTAGGTGAAGGGGCTCAAGTGGATGCTCGGTTCGGTCTGTTTGGAGATAGTGCTAATCTTGATGCAAGATAGGTGCACGGTTTGCATGGAACATACCATATGCTTGGAAATCAATTTGGATGCACCCGATGGAACTCCTTGATGTCGTCTGTCATATGGAATCTCACTTTGGTCTGTTTAGAAATAGTGTTAGTTTCGGTGCAAGATATGTGCATGGTTTGCGCCTAATGCACCATAGTCTAAGAAACCATTTTGGAAGCACCTATTGGTACTTCGGTGAAGAGGCTCAAGTGGAAGCTCGGTTTGATACGTTTGGAGATAGTGCTAATCTTGGTGCAAGATAGTGCATGATTTGCAAGGAACATACCATATGCTTAGAAATCAATTTGGACGCGCCCAATGGAACTCCTAGATGACGTGTGTCATATGGAATCTTGCTTCGATCCGTTTGTAGACATTGTAAGTTTTTGTGCAAGATAGGTGCACAGTTTGCGCCTAATGCACTATAGTCTTAGAAACCATTTTGGACGCACTATTTGGTACACTTGGGTGAAGAGGCTCAAGTGGAAGCTTGGTTCGGTCAGTTTGGAGATAGTGCTAATCCTTATGTAAGGTAGGTGCATGGTTTGTTCTGTTTGGAGATAGTGCTAATCTTGATGCAAGATAGGTGCACGGTTTGCATGGAACATACCAAATGCTTGGAAATCAATTTGGATGCACCCGATGGAACTCCTTGACGACGTGTGTCATATGGAATCTCGCTTCGGTCCATGTGGAGACATTGTTAGTTTCGGTGCAAGATAGGTGCACAGTTTGCACCTAATGCACCATAGTCTAAGAAACCATTTTGGACGCACTTGTTGGTACTCCTAGGTGAAGGGGCTCAAGTGGATGCTCGGTTCGGTCTGTTTGGAGATAGTGCTAATCTTGATGCAAGATAGGAGCATGGTTTGCATGGAACATACCATATGCTTGGAAATCAATTTGGATGCACCCGATGGAACTCCTTGATGACGTTGGTCATATGGAATCTCACTTTGGTTTGCTTAGAGATAGTATTAGTTTCGCTGCAAGATATCTGCACGGTTTGCACCTAATGCACCAAAGTCTAAGAAACCATTTTGGAAGCACATGTTGGTACTCCTAGGTGAAGAGGCCCAAGTGGAGGCTCAGTTCGGTCTGTTTAGAGATAGTGCTAGTCTTGATGCAAGATAGGTGTATGATTTGCATGGAACATACCATATTCTTGGAAATCAATTTGGATGCACCCGATGGAACTCCTTGATGACGTGTGTCATTTGGAATCTCGCTTCGGTCCATTTGGAGAACTTGTTAGTTTCGGTGCAAGATAGGTGCACAGTTTGCACCTAATGCACCGTAGTCTAAGAAGCCATTTTGGACGCATTTGTTTGTACTCCTAGGTGAAGGGGCTCAAGTGGATGCTAGGTTTGGTCTGTTTGGAGATAGTGCTAATCTTGATGCAAGATAGATGCATGGTTATGGAACATACGATACGCTTAGAAATCAATTAGGACGCACCTAATATAACTCCTTGATGATTTGTGTCATATGGAATCTTGCTTTGGTTCGTTTAGAGACAGTGTTAGTTTTGGTAGAAGATATGTGCACGGTTTACGCCTAATGCACCATAGCCTAAGAAACCATTTTAGACGCACCCGATGGTACTCGTAGTTGAAGAGGCTCAAGTGTAGGCTCGATTTGGTCAGTTCGGATATAGTGCTAATCTTGATGCAAGATAGTTGCACAGTTTGCATGCAACGTACCATATCTTAAGAAATCAAATTGGACGCACCCAATGGAACCCAATGCAAGATGACGTGTGTCATATGGAATGTCGCTTCGGTCTGTTTGGGGACCATGTTAGTTTCAGTGCAAGATATGTGCATAGTTTTTGCGTAATGCACCATAGTCTAAGAAACCATTTTTGACACACTTGTTTGTACTCCTAGATGGAGAGGCTCAAGTGGAAGCTCGGTTCGGTCTGTTTGGAGATAGTGCTAATCTTGATGCAAGATAGGTGCACGGTTTGCATGGAACATACCATATCCTTGGAAATCAATTTGGATGCACCCGATGGAACTCCTTGATGACGTGTGTCATATGGAATCTCACTTTGGTCTGTTTAGAAATAGTGTTAGTTTTGGTGCAAGATATGTGCATGGTTTACGCCTAATGCACCGTAGTCTAAGAAACCATTTTTGGAAGCACCTGTTGGTACTTCGGTGAAGAGGCTCAAGTGGAAGCTCGATTTGATATGTTTGGAGATAGTGCTAATCTTGATGCAAGATAGGTGCATGATTTGCAAGGAACATACCATATGCATAGAAATCAATTTGGACGCACACAATGGAACTCTTAACTGACGTGTGCCATATGGAATCTTGCTTCGGTCCGTTTGTAGACATTGTAAGTTTTAGTGCAAGATAGGTGCACAGTTTGCGCCTAATGCACTATAGTCTAAGAAACCATTTTGGATGCACTATTTGGTACTCTTGGGTGAAGAGGCTCAAGTGGAAGCTTGGTTCGGTCAGTTTGGAGATAGTGCTAATCCTTATGCAAGGTAGGTGCATGGTTTGCATGGAACATACCATATGCTTGGAAATCAATTTGGATGCACTCGATGGAACTCCTTGACGACGTGTGTCATATGGAATCTCGCTTCGGTCCATGTGGAGACATTGTTAGTTTCGGTGCAAGATAGGTGCAAAATTTGCACCTAATGCACCATAGTCTAAGAAACCATTTTGGACGCACTTGTTGGTACTCCTAGGTGAAGGGGCTCAAGTGGATGCTCGGTTCGGTCTGTTTGGAGATAGTGCTAATCTTGATGCAAGATAGGTGCACGGTTTGCATGGAACATACCATATGCTTGGAAATCAATTTGGATGCACCCGATGGAACTCCTTGATGTCGTCTGTCATTTGGAATCTCACTTTGGTCTGTTTAGAAATAGTGTTAGTTTCGGTGCAAGATATGTGCATGGTTTGCGACTAAGGCACCATAGTCTAAGAAACCATTTTGGAAGCACCTATTGGTACTTCGGTGAAGAGGCTCAAGTGGAAGCTCGGTTTGATACGTTTGGAGATAGTGCTAATCTTGGTGCATGATAGTGCATGATTTGCAAGGAACATACCATATGCTTAGAAATCAATTTGGACGCGCCCAATGGAACTCCTAGATGACGTGTGTCATATGGAATCTTGCTTCGATCCGTTTGTAGACATTGTAAGTTTTTGTGCAAGATAGGTGCACAGTTTGCGCCTAATGCACTATAGTCTAAGAAACCATTTTGGACGCACTATTTGGTACTCTTGGGTGAAGAGGCTCAAGTGGAAGCTTGGTTCGGTCAGTTTGGAGATAGTGCTAATCCTTATGTAAGGTAGGTGCATGGTTTGGTCTGTTTGGAGATAGTGCTAATCTTGATGCAAGATAGGTGCACGGTTTGCATGGAACATACCAAATGCTTGGAAATCAATTTGGATGCACCCGATGGAACTCCTTGACGACGTGTGTCATATGGAATCTCGCTTCGGTCCATGTGGAGACATTGTTAGTTTCGGTGCAAGATAGGTGAACAGTTTGCACCTAATGCACCATAGTCTAAGAAACCATTTTGGACGCACTTGTTGGTACTCCTAGGTGAAGGGGCTCAAGTGGATGCTCGGTTCGGTCTGTTTGGAGATAGTGCTAATCTTGATGCAAGATAGGTGCACGGTTTGCATGGAAATCAATTTGGATGCACCCGATGGAACTCCTTGATGACGTTTGTCATATCGAATCTCACTTTGGTGTGCTTAGAGATAGTATTAGTAGATATGTGCACGGTTTGCGCCTAATGCACCAAAGTCTAAGAAACCATTTTGGAAGCACCTGTTGGTACTCCTAGGTGAAGAGGCCCATGTGGAGGCTCGGTTCGGTCTGTTTAGAGATAGTGCTAGTCTTGATGCAAGATAGGTGTATGATTTGCATGGAACATACCATATGCTTGGAAATCAATTTGGATGCACCCGATGGAACTCCTTGATGACGTGTGTCATTTGGAATCTCGCTTCGGTCCATTTGGAGAACTTGTTAGTTTCGGTGCAAGATAGGTGCACAGTTTGCACCTAATGCACCGTAGTCTAAGAAGCCATTTTGGACGCATTTGTTGGTACTCCTAGGTGAAGTGGCTTAAGTGGATGCTCAGTTTGGTCTGTTTGGAGATAGTGCTAATCTTGATGCAAGATAGGTGCACGGTTTGCATGGAACATACCAAATACTTGGAAATCAATTTGGATGCACCCGATGGAACTCCTTGACGGCGTGTGTCATATGGAATCTCGCTTCGGTCCGTGTGGAGACAATGTTAGTTTCGGTGCAAGATAGGTGCACAGTTTGCACCTAATGCACCATAGTCTAAGAAACCATTTTGGACGCACTTGTTGGTACTCCTAGGTGAAGGGGCTCAAGTGGATGCTCGGTTCGGTCTGTTTGGAGATAGTGCTAATCTTGATGCAAGATAGGAGCACGGTTTGCATGGAACATACCATATGCTTGGAAATCAATTGGGATGCACCCGATGGAACTCCTTGATGACGTTGGTCATATGGAATCTCACTTTGGTTTGCTTAGAGATAGTATTAGTTTCAGTGTAAGATATGTGCACGGTTTGCGCCTAATGCACCAAAGTCTAAGAAACCATTTTGGAAGCACCTGTTGGTACTCCTAGGTGAAGAGGCCCAAGTGGAGGCTCAGTTCGGTCTGTTTAGAGATAGTGCTAGTCTTGATGCAAGATAGGTGTATGATTTGCATGGAACATACCATATTCTTGGAAATCAATTTGGATGCACCTGATGGAACTCCTTGATGACGTGTGTCATTTGGAATCTCGCTTCGGTCCATTTGGAGAACTTGTTAGTTTCGGTGCAAGATTGGTGCACAGTTTGCACCTAATGCACCGTAGTCTAAGAAGCCATTTTGGACGCATTTGTTTGTACTCCTAGGTGAAGGGGCTCAAGTGGATGCTAGGTTTGGTCTGTTTGGAGATAGTGCTAATCTTGATGCAAGATAGATGCATGGTTATGGAACATACGATACGCTTAGAAATCAATTAGGACGCACCTAATATAACTCCTTGATGATTTGTGTCATATGGAATCTTGCTTTGGTTCGTTTAGAGACAGTGTTAGTTTTGGTAGAAGATATGTGCACGGTTTACGCCTAATGCACCATAGCCTAAGAAACCATTTTAGACGCACCCGATGGTACTCGTAGTTGAAGAGGCTCAAGTGGAGGCTCGATTTGGTCAGTTCGGATATAGTGCTAATCTTGATGCAAGATAGTTGCACAGTTTGCATGCAACGTACCATATCTTAAGAAATCAAATTGGACGCACCCAATGGAACCCAATGCAAGATGACGTGTGTCATATGGAATGTCGCTTCGGTCTGTTTGGAGACCATGTTAGTTTCAGTGCAAGATATGTGCATAGTTTTTGCGTAATGCACCATAGTCTAAGAAACCATTTTTGACACACTTGTTTGTACTCCTAGATGGAGAGGCTCAAGTGGAAGCTCGGTTCGGTCTGTTTGGAGATAGTGCTAATCTTGATGCAAGATAGGTGCACGGTTTGCATGGAACATACCATATCCTTGGAAATCAATTTGGATGCACCCGATGGAACTCCTTGATGACGTGTGTCATATGGAATCTCACTTTGGTCTGTTTAGAAATAGTGTTAGTTTTGGTGCAAGATATGTGCATGGTTTACGCCTAATGCACCGTAGTCTAAGAAACCATTTTTGGAAGCACCTGTTGGTACTTCGGTGAAGAGGCTCAAGTGGAAGCTCGATTTGATATGTTTGGAGATAGTGCTAATCTTGATGCAAGATAGGTGCATGATTTGCAAGGAACATACCATATGCATAGAAATCAATTTGGACGCACCCAATGGAACTCTTAACTGACGTGTGCCATATGGAATCTTGCTTCGGTCCGTTTGTAGACATTGTAAGTTTTAGTGCAAGATAGGTGCACAGTTTGCGCCTAATGCACTATAGTCTAAGAAACCATTTTGGATGCACTATTTGGTACTCTTGGGTGAAGAGGCTCAAGTGGAAGCTTGGTTCGGTCAGTTTGGATATAGTGCTAATCCTTATGCAAGGTAGGTGCATGGTTTGCATGGAACATACCATATGCTTGGAAATCAATTTGGATGCACTCGATGGAACTCCTTGACGACATGTGTCATATGGAATCTCGCTTCGGTCCATGTGGAGACATTGTTAGTTTCGGTGCAAGATAGGTGCAAAATTTGCACCTAATGCACCATAGTCTAAGAAACCATTTTGGACGCACTTGTTGGTACTCCTAGGTGAAGGGGCTCAAGTGGATGCTCGGTTCGGTCTGTTTGGAGATAGTGCTAATCTTGATGCAAGATAGGTGCACGGTTTGCATGGAACATACCATATGCTTGGAAATCAATTTGGATGCACCCGATGGAACTCCTTGATGTCGTCTGTCATTTGGAATCTCACTTTGGTCTGTTTAGAAATAGTGTTAGTTTCGGTGCAAGATATGTGCATGGTTTGCGCCTAATGCACCATAGTCTAAGAAACCATTTTGGAAGCACCTATTGGTACTTCGGTGAAGAGGCTCAAGTGGAAGCTCGGTTTGATACGTTTGGAGATAGTGCTAATCTTGGTGCAAGATAGTGCATGATTTGCAAGGAACATACCATATGCTTAGAAATCAAATTGGACGCGCCCAATGGAACTCCTAGATGACGTGTGTCATATGGAATCTTGCTTCGATCCATTTGTAGACATTGTAAGTTTTTGTGCAAGATAGGTGCACAGTTTGCGCCTAATGCACTATAGTCTAAGAAACCATTTTGGACGCACTATTTGGTACTCTTGGGTGAAGAGGCTCAAGTGGAAGCTTGGTTCGGTCAGTTTGGAGATAGTGCTAATCCTTATGTAAGGTAGGTGCATGCTTTGGTCTGTTTGGAGATAGTGCTAATCTTGATGCAAGATAGGTGCACGGTTTGCATGGAACATACCAAATGCTTGGAAATCAATTTGGATGCACCCGATGGAACTCCTTGACGACGTGTGTCATATGGAATCTCGCTTCGGTCCATGTGGAGACATTGTTAGTTTCGGTGCAAGATAGGTGCACAGTTTGCACCTAATGCACCATAGTCTAAGAAACCATTTTGGACGCACTTGTTGGTACTCCAAGGTGAAGGGGCTCAAGTGGATGCTCGGTTCGGTCTGTTTGGAGATAGTGCTAATCTTGATGCAAGATAGGTGCACGGTTTGCATGGAACATACCATATGCATGGAAATCAATTTGGATGCACCCGATGGAACTCCTTGATGACGTTTGTCATATCGAATCTCACTTTGGTGTGCTTAGAGATAGTATTAGTTTCAGTGCAAGATATGTGCACGGTTTGCGCCTAATGCACCAAAGTCTAAGAAACCATTTTGGAAGCACCTGTTGGTACTCCTAGGTGAAGAGGCCCATGTGGAGGCTCGGTTCGGTCTATTTAGAGATAGTGCTAGTCTTGATGCAAGATAGGTGTATGATTTGCATGGAACATACCATATGCTTGGAAATCAATTTGGATGCACCCGATGGAACTCCTTGATGACGTGTGTCATTTGGAATCTCGCTTCGGTCCATTTGGAGAACTTGTTAGTTTCGGTGCAAGATAGGTGCACAGTTTGCACCTAATGCACCGTAGTCTAAGAAGCCATTTTGGACGCATTTGTTGGTACTCCTAGGTGAAGTGGCTTAAGTGGATGCTCAGTTTGGTCTGTTTGGAGATAGTGCTAATCTTGATGCAAGATAGGTGCACGGTTTGCATGGAACATACCAAATGCTTGGAAATCAATTTGGATGCACCCGATGGAACTCCTTGACGGCGTGTGTCATATGGAATCTCGCTTCGGTCCGTGTGGATACAATGTTAGTTTCGGTGCAAGATAGGTGCACAGTTTGCACCTAATGCACCATAGTCTAAGAAACCATTTTGGACGCACTTGTTGGTACTCCTAGGTGAAGGGGCTCAAGTGGATGCTCGGTTCGGTCTGTTTGGAGATAGTGCTAATCTTGATGCAAGATAGGAGCACGGTTTGCATGGAACATACCATATGCTTGGAAATCAATTTGGATGCACCCGATGGAACTCCTTGATGACGTTGGTCATATGGAATCTCACTTTGGTTTGCTTAGAGATAGTATTAGTTTCGCTGCAAGATATCTGCACGGTTTGCACCTAATGCACCAAAGTCTAAGAAACCATTTTGGAAGCACATGTTGGTACTCCTAGGTGAAGAGGCCCAAGTGGAGGCTCAGTTCGGTCTGTTTAGAGATAGTGCTAGTCTTGATGCAAGATCGGTGTATGATTTGCATGGAACATACCATATTCTTGGAAATCAATTTGGATGCACCCAATGGAACTCCTTGATGACGTGTGTCATTTGGAATCTCGCTTCGGTCCATTTGGAGAACTTGTTAGTTTCGGTGCAAGATAGGTGCACAGTTTGCACCTAATGCACCGTAGTCTAAGAAGCCATTTTGGACGCATTTGTTTGTACTCCTAGGTGAAGGGGCTCAAGTGGATGCTAGGTTTGGTCTGTTTGGAGATAGTGCTAATCTTGATGCAAGATAGATGCATGGTTATGGAACATACGATACGCTTAGAAATCAATTAGGACGCACCTAATATAACTCCTTGATGATTTGTGTCATATGGAATCTTGCTTTGGTTCGTTTAGAGACAGTGTTAGTTTTGGTAGAAGATATGTGCACGGTTTACGCCTAATGCACCATAGCCTAAGAAACCATTTTAGACGCACCCGATGGTACTCGTAGTTGAAGAGGCTCAAGTGGAGGCTCGATTTGGTCAGTTCGGATATAGTGCTAATCTTGATGCAAGATAGTTGCACATTTTGCATGCAACGTACCATATCTTAAGAAATCAAATTGGACGCACCCAATGGAACCCAATGCAAGATGACGTGTGTCATATGGAATGTCGCTTCGGTCTGTTTGGAGACCATGTTAGTTTCAGTGCAAGATATGTGCATAGTTTTTGCGTAATGCACCATAGTCTAAGAAACCATTTTTGACACACTTGTTTGTACTCCTAGATGGAGAGGCTCAAGTGGAAGCTCGGTTCGGTCTGTTTGGAGATAGTGCTAATCTTGATGCAAGATAGGTGCACGGTTTGCATGGAACATACCATATCCTTGGAAATCAATTTGGATGCACCCGATGGAACTCCTTGATGACGTGTGTCATATGGAATCTCACTTTGGTCTGTTTAGAAATAGTGTTAGTTTTGGTGCAAGATATGTGCATGGTTTACGCCTAATGCACCGTAGTCTAAGAAACCATTTTTGGAAGCACCTGTTGGTACTTCGGTGAAGAGGCTCAAGTGGAAGCTCGATTTGATATGTTTGGAGATAGTGCTAATCTTGATGCAAGATAGGTGCATGATTTGCAAGGAACATACCATATGCATAGAAATCAATTTGGACGCACCCAATGGAACTCTTAACTGACGTGTGCCATATGGAATCTTGCTTCGGTCCGTTTGTAGACATTGTAAGTTTTAGTGCAAGATAGGTGCACAGTTTGCGCCTAATGCACTATAGTCTAAGAAACCATTTTGGATGCACTATTTGGTACTCTTGGGTGAAGAGGCTCAAGTGGAAGCTTGGTTCGGTCAGTTTGGAGATAGTGCTAATCCTTATGCAAGGTAGGTGCATGGTTTGCATGGAACATACCATATGCTTGGAAATCAATTTGGATGCACTCGATGGAACTCCTTGACGACGTGTGTCATATGGAATCTCGCTTCGGTCCATGTGGAGACATTGTTAGTTTCGGTGCAAGATAGGTGCAAAATTTGCACCTAATGCACCATAGTCTAAGAAACCATTTTGGACGCACTTGTTGGTACTCCTAGGTGAAGGGGCTCAAGTGGATGCTCGGTTCGGTCTGTTTGGAGATAGTGCTAATCTTGATGCAAGATAGGTGCACGGTTTGCATGGAACATACCATATGCTTGGAAATCAATTTGGATGCACCCGATGGAACTCCTTGATGTCGTCTGTCATATGGAATCTCACTTTGATCTGTTTAGAAATAGTGTTAGTTTCGGTGCAAGATATGTGCATGGTTTGCGCCTAATGCACCATAGTCTAAGAAACCATTTTGGAAGCACCTATTGGTACTTCGGTGAAGAGGCTCAAGTGGAAGCTCGGTTTGATACGTTTGGAGATAGTGCTAATCTTGGTGCAAGATAGTGCATGATTTGCAAGGAACATACCATATGCTTAGAAATCAATTTGGACGCGCCCAATGGAACTCCTACATGACGTGTGTCATATGGAATCTTGCTTCGATCCGTTTGTAGACATTGTAAGTTTTTGTGCAAGATAGGTGCACAGTTTGCGCCTAATGCACTATAGTCTAAGAAACCATTTTGGACGCACTATTTGGTACTCTTGGGTGAAGAGGCTCAAGTGGAAGCTTGGTTCGGTCAGTTTGGAGATAGTGCTAATCCTTATGTAAGGTAGGTGCATGGTTTGGTCTGTTTGGAGATAGTGCTAATCTTGATGCAAGATAGGTGCACGGTTTGCATGGAACATACCAAATGCTTGGAAATCAATTTGGATGCACCCGATGGAACTCCTTGACGACGTGTGTCATATGGAATCTCGCTTCGGTCCATGTGGAGACATTGTTAGTTTCGGTGCAAGATAGGTGCACAGTTTGCACCTAATGCACCATAGTCTAAGAAACCATTTTGGACGCACTTGTTGGTACTCCTAGGTGAAGGGGCTCAAGTGGATGCTCGGTTCGGTCTGTTTGGAGATAGTGCTAATCTTGATGCAAGATAGGTGCACGGTTTGCATGGAACATACCATATGCATGGAAATCAATTTGGATGCACCCGATGGAACTCCTTGATGACGTTTGTCATATCGAATCTCACTTTGGTGTGCTTAGAGATAGTATTAGTAGATATGTGCACGGTTTGCGCCTAATGCACCAAAGTCTAAGAAACCATTTTGGAAGCACCTGTTGGTACTCCTAGGTGAAGAGGCCCATGTGGAGGCTCGGTTCGGTCTGTTTAGAGATAGTGCTAGTCTTGATGCAAGATAGGTGTATGATTTGCATGGAACATACCATATGCTTGGAAATCAATTTGGATGCACCCGATGGAACTCCTTGATGACGTGTGTCATTTGGAATCTCGCTTCGGTCCATTTGGAGAACTTGTTAGTTTCGGTGCAAGATTGGTGCACAGTTTGCACCTAATGCACCGTAGTCTAAGAAGCCATTTTGGACGCATTTGTTGGTACTCCTAGGTGAAGTGGCTTAAGTGGATGCTCAGTTTGGTCTGTTTGGAGATAGTGCTAATCTTGATGCAAGATAGGTGCACGGTTTGCTTGGAACATACCAAATGCTTGGAAATCAATTTGGATGCACCCGATGGAACTCCTTGACGGCGTGTGTCATATGGAATCTCGCTTCGGTCCGTGTGGAGACAATGTTAGTTTCGGTGCAAGATAGGTGCACAGTTTGCACCTAATGCACCATAGTCTAAGAAACCATTTTGGACGCACTTGTTGGTACTCCTAGGTGAAGGGGCTCAAGTGGATGCTCGGTTCGGTCTGTTTGGAGATAGTGCTAATCTTGATGCAAGATAGGAGCACGGTTTGCATGGAACATACCATATGCTTGGAAATCAATTTGGATGCACCCGATGGAACTCCTTGATGACGTTGGTCATATGGAATATCACTTTGGTTTGCTTAGAGATAGTATTAGTTTCGCTGCAAGATATCTGCACGGTTTGCACCTAATGCACCAAAGTCTAAGAAACCATTTTGGAAGCACATGTTGGTACTCCTAGGTGAAGAGGCCCAAGTGGAGGCTCAGTTCGGTCTGTTTAGAGATAGTGCTAGTCTTGATGCAAGATCGGTGTATGATTTGCATGGAACATACCATATTCTTGGAAATCAATTTGGATGCACCCGATGGAACTCCTTGATGACGTGTGTCATTTGGAATCTCGCTTCGGTCCATTTGGAGAACTTGTTAGTTTCGGTGCAAGATAGGTGCACAGTTTGCACCTAATGCACCGTAGTCTAAGAAGCCATTTTGGACGCATTTGTTTGTACTCCTAGGTGAAGGGGCTCAAGTAATGCTAGGTTTGGTCTGTTTGGAGATAGTGCTAATCTTGATGCAAGATAGATGCATGGTTATGGAACATACGATACGCTTAGAAATCAATTAGGACGCACCTAATATAACTCCTTGATGATTTGTGTCATATGGAATCTTGCTTTGGTTCGTTTAGAGACAGTGTTAGTTTTGGTAGAAGATATGTGCACGGTTTACGCCTAATGCACCATAGCCTAAGAAACCATTTTAGACGCACCCGATGGTACTCGTAGTTGAAGAGGCTCAAGTGGAGGCTCGATTTGGTCAGTTCGGATATAGTGCTAATCTTGATGCAAGATAGTTGCACATTTTGCATGCAACGTACCATATCTTAAGAAATCAAATTGGACGCACCCAATGGAACCCAATGCAAGATGACGTGTGTCATAGGGAATGTCGCTTCGGTCTATTTGGAGACCATGTTAGTTTCAGTGCAAGATATGTGCATAGTTTTTGCGTAATGCACCATAGTCTAAGAAACCATTTTTGACACACTTGTTTGTACTCCTAGATGGAGAGGCTCAAGTGGAAGCTTGGTTCGGTCTGTTTGGAGATAGTGCTAATCTTGATGCAAGATAGGTGCACGGTTTGCATGGAACATACCATATCCTTGGAAATCAATTTGGATGCACCCGATGGAACTCCTTGATGACGTGTGTCATATGGAATCTCACTTTGGTCTGTTTAGAAATAGTGTTAGTTTTGGTGCAAGATATGTGCATGGTTTACGCCTAATGCATTGTAGTCTAAGAAACCATTTTTGGAAGCACCTGTTGGTACTTTGGTGAAGAGGCTCAAGTGGAAGCTCGATTTGATATGTTTGGAGATAGTGCTAATCTTGATGCAAGATAGGTGCATGATTTGCAAGGAACATACCATATGCATAGAAATCAATTTGGACGCACACAATGGAACTCTTAACTGACGTGTGCCATATGGAATCTTGCTTCGGTCCGTTTGTAGACATTGTAAGTTTTAGTGCAAGATAGGTGCACAGTTTGCGCCTAATGCACTATAGTCTAAGAAACCATTTTGGATGCACTATTTGGTACTCTTGGGTGAAGAGGCTCAAGTGGAAGCTTGGTTCGGTCAGTTTGGAGATAGTGCTAATCCTTATGCAAGGTAGGTGCATGGTTTGCATGGAACATACCATATGCTTGGAAATCAATTTGGATGCACTCGATGGAACTCCTTGACGACGTGTGTCATATGGAATCTCGCTTCGGTCCATGTGGAGACATTGTTAGTTTCGGTGCAAGATAGGTGCAAAATTTGCACCTAATGCACCATAGTCTAAGAAACCATTTTGGACGCACTTGTTGGTACTCCTAGGTGAAGGGGCTCAAGTGGATGCTCGGTTCGGTCTGTTTGGAGATAGTGCTAATCTTGATGCAAGATAGGTGCACGGTTTGCATGGAACATACCATATGCTTGGAAATCAATTTGGATGCACCCGATGGAACTCCTTGATGTCGTCTGTCATATGGAATCTCACTTTGATCTGTTTAGAAATAGTGTTAGTTTCGGTGCAAGATATGTGCATGGTTTGCGCCTAATGCACCATAGTCTAAGAAACCATTTTGGAAGCACCTATTGGTACTTCGGTGAAGAGGCTCAAGTGGAAGCTCGGTTTGATACGTTTGGAGATAGTGCTAATCTTGGTGCAAGATAGTGCATGATTTGCAAGGAACATACCATATGCTTAGAAATCAATTTGGACGCGCCCAATGGAACTCCTACATGACGTGTGTCATATGGAATCTTGCTTCGATCCGTTTGTAGACATTGTAAGTTTTTGTGCAAGATAGGTGCACAGTTTGCGCCTAATGCACTATAGTCTAAGAAACCATTTTGGACGCACTATTTGGTACTCTTGGGTGAAGAGGCTCAAGTGGAAGCTTGGTTCGGTCAGTTTGGAGATAGTGCTAATCCTTATGTAAGGTAGGTGCATGGTTTGGTCTGTTTGGAGATAGTGCTAATCTTGATGCAAGATAGGTGCACGGTTTGCATGGAACATACCAAATGCTTGGAAATCAATTTGGATGCACCCGATGGAACTCCTTGACGACGTGTGTCATATGGAATCTCGCTTCGGTCCATGTGGAGACATTGTTAGTTTCGGTGCAAGATAGGTGAACAGTTTGCACCTAATGCACCATAGTCTAAGAAACCATTTTGGACGCACTTGTTGGTACTCCTAGGTGAAGGGGCTCAAGTGGATGCTCGGTTCGGTCTGTTTGGAGATAGTGCTAATCTTGATGCAAGATAGGTGCACGGTTTGCAAGGAACATACCATATGCATGGAAATCAATTTGGATGCACCCGATGGAACTCCTTGATGATGTTTGTCATATGGATTCTCACTTTGGTGTGCTTAGAGATAGTATTAGTTTTAGTGCAAGATATGTGCACGGTTTGCGCCTAATGCACCAAAGTCTAAGAAACCATTTTCAAAGCACCTGTTGGTACTCCTAGGTGAAGAGGCCCATGTGGAGGCTCGGTTCGGTCTGTTTAGAGATAATGCTAGTCTTGATGCAAGATAGGTGTATGATTTGCATGGAACATACCATATTCTTGGAAATCAATTTGGATGCACCCGATGGAACTCCTTGATGACGTGTGTCATTTGGAATCTCGCTTCGGTCCATTTGGAGAACTTGTTAGTTTCGGTGCAAGATAGGTGCACAGTTTGCACCTAATGCACCATAGTCTAAGAAACCATTTTGGACGCATTTGTTGGTACTCCTAGGTGAAGTGGCTTAAGTGGATGCTCAGTTTGGTCTGTTTGGAGATAGTGCTAATCTTGATGCAAGATAGGTGCACGGTTTGCATGGAACATACCAAATGCTTGGAAATCAATTTGGATGCACCCGATGGAACTCCTTGACGGCGTGTGTCATATGGAATCTCGCTTCGGTCCGTGTGGAGACAATGTTAGTTTCGGTGCAAGATAGGTGCACAGTTTGCACCTAATGCACCATAGTCTAAGAAACCATTTTGGACGCACTTGTTGGTACTCCTAGGTGAAGGGGCTCAAGTGGATGCTCGGTTCGGTCTGTTTGGAGATAGTGCTAATCTTGATGCAAGATAGGAGCACGGTTTGCATGGAACATACCATATGCTTGGAAATCAATTTGGATGCACCCGATGGAACTCCTTGATGACGTTGGTCATATGGAATCTCACTTTGGTTTGCTTTGAGATAGTATTAGTTTCGCTGCAAGATATCTGCACGGTTTGCACCTAATGCACCAAAGTCTAAGAAACCATTTTGGAAGCACATGTTGGTACTCCTAGGTGAAGAGGCCCAAGTGGAGGCTCAGTTCGGTCTGTTTAGAGATAATGCTAGTCTTGATGCAAGATAGGTGTATGATTTGCATGGAACATACCATATTCTTGGAAATCAATTTGGATGCACCCGATGGAACTCCTTGATGACGTGTGTCATTTGGAATCTCGCTTCGGTCCATTTGGAGAACTTGTTAGTTTCGGTGCAAGATAGGTGCACAGTTTGCACCTAATGCACCGTAGTCTAAGAAACCATTTTGGACACATTTGTTGGTACTCCAAGGTGAAGGGGTTCAAGTGGATGCTAGGTTTGGTCTGTTTGGAGATAGTGCTAATCTTGATGCTAGATAGATGCATGGTTTGCATGGAACATACGATATGCTTAGAAATCAATTAGGACGCACCTGATATAACTCCTTGATGATTTGTGTCATATGGAATCTTGCTTTGGTTCGTTTAGAGACAGTGTTAGTTTTGGTAGAAGATATGTGCACGGTTTACGCCTAATGCCCCATAGGCTAAGAAACCCTTTTAGACGTACCCGATGCTACTCGTAGTTGAAGAGGCTCAAGTGGAGTCTCGATTTGGTCTGTTTAGATATAGTGCTAATCTTGATTTAAGATAGATGCATGGTTTGCATGAAACATACGATATGCTTAGAAATCAATTAGGACGCACCTGATATAACTCCTTGATGATTTGTGTCATATGGAATCTTGATTTGGTTCGTTTAGAGACAGTGTTATTTTTGGTAGAAGATATGTGCACGGTTTACGCCTAATGCACCATAGGCTAAGAAACCATTTTAGACGCACCCGATGGTACTCGTAGTTGAAGTGGCTCAAGTGGAGGATCGATTTGGTCTGTTCGGATATAGTGCTAATCTTGATGCAAGATAGTTGCACAGTTTGGATGCAACGTACCATATGTTAAGAAATCAAATTGGACGCACCCAATGGAACCCAATGCAAGATGACGTGTGTCATATGGAATCTCGCTTCGATCCGTTTGGAGACAATGTTAGTTTCAGTGCAAGATAGGTGCATAGTTTTGACACACTTGTTTGTACTCCTAGATGAAGAGGCTCTAGTGGAAGCTCGGTTCGGTCTGTTTGGAGATAGTGCTAATCTTGATGCAAGATAGGTGCACGGTTTGCATGGAACATACCATATCCTTGGAAATCAATTTGGATGCACCCGATGGAACTCCTTGGTGACGTGTGTCATATGGAATCTCACTTTGGTCTGTTTAGAAATAGTGTTAGTTTCGGTGCAAGATATGTGCATGGTTTGTGCCTAATGCACCATAGTCTAAGAAACCATTTTGGAAGCACCTTTTGGTACTTCGGTGAAGAGGCTCAAGTGGAAGCTCGATTTGATATGTTTGGAGATAGTGCTAATCTTGATGCAAGATAGGTGTATGATTTGCAAGGAACATACCATATGCATAGAAATCAATTTGGACGCACCCAATGGAACTCCTAAATGACGTGTGCCATATGGAATCTTGCTTCGGTCCGTTTGTAGACATTGTAAGTTTTAGTGCAAGATAGGTGCACAGTTTGCGCCTAATGCACCATAGTCTAAGAAACCATTTTGGCTGCACTATTTGGTACTCTTGGGTGAAGAGGCTCAAGTGGAAGCTTGGTTCGGTCAGTTTGGAGATAGTGCTAATCCTTATGCAAGGTAGGTGCATGGTTTGCATGGAACATACCATTTGCTAAGAAACCATTTTGGACGCACCCAATGGAACTCCTAGATGACGTGTGTCATATGGAATCTTGCTTCGGTCCATGTGGAGACATTGTTAGTTTCGGTGCAAGATAGGTGCACAGTTTGCACCTAATGCACCATAGTCTAAGAAACCATTTTGGACGCACTATTTGGTACTCTTGGGTGAAGAGGCTCAAGTGGAAGCTTGGTTCGGTCAGTTTGGAGATAGTGCTAATCTTTATGCAAGGTAGGTGCATCGTTTGCATGGAACATACCATATGCTTGGAAATCAATTTGGATGCACCCGATGGAACTCCTTGACGACGTGTGTCATATGGAATCTCGCTTTGGTCCGTTTAGAGACAGTGTTAGTTTCAGTGCAAGATAGGTGCACTGTTTGCACCTAATGCACCATACGATAAGAAACCATTTTGGACACACCCGATGGTCCTCCTAGGTCAAGGGGCTCTAGTGAAAGCTCGGTTTGGTCTGTTTGGAGATAGTGCTAATCTTGATGCAAGATAGATTTACGGTTTGCATGGAACATACGATATGCCTAGAAAATCAATTAGGATGCACCTGATATAACTCCTTGATGATGTGTGTCATATGGAATCTTGCTTCGGTTCGTTTAGAGATAGTGTTTGTTTTGGTAGAAGATATGTGCACGGTTTACGCCTAATGCACCATAAGGTAAGAAACCATTTTAGACGCACCCGTTGGTACTCGTAGTTGAAGAGGCTCAAGTGGAGGCTCGATTTGGTCTGTTCGGATATAGTGCTAATCTTGATGCAAGATAGTTGCACAGTTTGCATGCAGCGTACCATATGTTAAGAAATCCATTTGGACGCACCCAATGGAACTCCTAGATGACGTCTGTCATATGGAATCTCGCTTCGGTCTGTTTCAAGACAATGTTAGTTTCGGTGCAAGATAGGTGCATAGTTTGTGCCTAATGCACCATAGTCTAAGAAACTATTTTTTGACACACCTGTTTGTACTCCTAGATGAAGAGGCTCAACTGGAAGCTCGGTTCGGTCTGTTTGGAGTTAGTGCTAATCTTGATGCAAGATAGGTGCACGGTTTGCATGGAACATACCATATGCTTGGAAATCAATTTGGATGCACCCGATGGAACTCCTTGATGATGTGTGTCATATGGAATCTCGCTTTGGTCTGTTTAGAAACGGTGTTAGTTTTGGTGCAAGATATGTGCATGGTTTGCGCCTAATGAACCATAGTCTAAGAAACCATTTTGAAAGCAACTGTTGGTACTTCGGTGAAGAGGGTCAAGTGGAAGCTCGGTTTGATCTGTTTAGAGATAGTGCTAATCTTGATGCAAGATAGATGCACGGTCTTCATGGAACATACCATATGCTTAGAAATTAATTTAGACACACCCGATAGAACTCCTTCATGATGTGTGTCATATGGAACCTCACTTTGGTGTGCTTAGAGACAGTATTAGTTTCGGTGCAAGATATGTGCACGGTTTGCGCCTAATACACCGAAGTCTAAGAAACCGTTTTAGAAGCACCTGTTGGTACTCCTAGGTGAAGAGGCTCAAGTGGAGGCTCGGTTCGGTCTGTTTAGAGATAGTGCTAATCTTGATGCAAGATAGGTGAACGATTTGCATGGAACATACCATATGCTTAGAAATCAATTTGGATGCACTAGATGGAACTCCTAGATGACATGTGTCATATAGAATCTGACTTTGGTCCGTTTAGAGACAGTGTTAGTTTCGGTGCAAGATAGGTGCACGGTTTGCACCTAATGCACCATAGGATAAGAAACCATTTTGGACGCACTCGATGGTACTCCTTGGTCAAGGGGCTCAAGTGAAAGCTCAGTTTGGTCTGTTTGGAGATAGTGCTAATCTCGATGCAAGATAGATGCACGGTTTGCATGGAATGTACCTAATATAACTCCTTGATGATGTTGTCATATGGAATCTTGCTTCGGTCGTTTAGAGAAAGTGTTAGTTTTGGAAGAATATATGTGCACGGTTTACGCCTAGTGCACCATATGCTAAGAATCCATTTTAGATGCATCCGATGGTACTCGTAGTTGAAGAGGCTCAAGTGGAGGCTGGATTTGGTCTATTTAGATATAGTTCTAATCTTGATGCAAGATAGTTGCACAGTTGAAAGGTCCTAATATGGCTAGAGGGGGGGTGAATAGCCTATTTAAAAATTCTACAAACTCACTAGAGTAAGAGGTTAGTAAACAAAACGAAGCTTTTTGCTCTAGCTCTAATAGGGTGTTTGCAAGCCACCTATCCAACAATTCTAGTTGATAAAATCACTAGGCACACAAGAGCTATGTCACTACTTACACTAGAAAGCTACCTAAAGTTTCTATACAAGTAAGTAAGCTACTCTAGTTTGTGGAAATGTAAAAGAGATGGTTTGAACTTTAAACCGCCGCGTAGAGGGGATGAACCAATCACAGTATTATGAAGTCCAATCACCGGGAGAAATCCAATCAACAAACACAATGGAGACACAAGATTTTTCTCCTGAGGTTCACGTGCTTGCCGGCACGCTACGTCCCCGTTGTGTCGACCAACACTTGGTGGTTCGGTGGCTAAGAGGTGTAGCACGAACCTCGTCCTCACTAGGACACCACAAGAACCTACCCACAAGTGAGGTAACTCAATGACACGAGCAATCCACTAGAGTCACCTTTCGGCTCTCCGACGGGGAAGGTACAAGACCCCTCACAATCATCGGGAGATGGCCACGAACAATCACCAACTCGTGCCAATCCTCCTCCGCTGCTCCAAGCCGTCTAGGCGGCGGCAACCACCAAGAGTAACAAGAAAACCGCAGCTAGAACGATCCCCACGTGCCACTAGATGCAATCACTCAAGCAAATGCACTTGGAATCACTCCCAATCTCACAAAGATGTATAATCTATGGAGGAGATGAGTGGGAGGTGTTTGCTTAGGCTCACAAGGATATCTAGTAGTCAAGAATGCCAAGAGAGTAAGCCCTAAGCCAGCCACACACATGTATATATAGCCCCTCAAACAAATAGAGTCGTTGGCTCTTTCACTGGGCAAAATTCAGGGTCACCGGACACTCTTAAAGGGGCACCAGACGCTCAACACCAGCGTCCGGTGCTCCAACGTCAGCCGCGTGTCAGAGTCTAACGGTAACCTGCAAAGCACCGGATGCTGAGCAGGTTGGCACCGGACGCATCCGGTGCACACCGGACTCATGCGCAGAGAGCTCCGCAAACTTGCAGGGTCACCGGACGCGAGCCACCGGACGCACCCTGAGCGTCCGGTGCTCACCGGACTCATGCGCAGAGAGGTTTGCAAAACCTCCTCACACCGGACGCACACCACCGGACGCGAGCCACCGGACGCACCATGAGCGTCCGGTGCTCACCGGACTCATGCGCAGAGAGGTTTGCTAAACCTCCTCACACCGGACGCACACCACCGGACGCTCCAAGCTGCGTCTGGTGCCTATCGTCCGGTGCCTAACCCTAACCGAGTCAGGCTGCCTGCTCACCGGACGCACAGGAACAGCGTCCGGTGCTTCTGAGTCAGCGTCCGGTGAGTGTTCCTCAGCGAGAAACACTCCCGTGATTTCTCCAAATTTTTCCCACCGGTGCAATAGAAAATATGTACTTCATTTTCTCGAAAAGCGCCGAATCCCGCCTCGCAAGCTCGGCGGGAGGGAGAGAGGAACCCATCCTCTCTCTACCCTTCAAACTCCACTTTCTTCTCAAAGTGTGCCAACACCACAATGTGTAAACCAACATGTGCACGTGTGTTATCATTTTCACAATCATTTTCTTTGAAGGAGTTAAGTTAGCTCATTAGGTTCTAAATGCATGCACATGAACAATGACCCTAGTGGCACTTGATAACCACTTAGCCAAAGAATTCCCCTCTTTATAGTACGGCTATCTATCCTAAATGTGATCACACCCTCTATGGTGTCTTGATCACCAAAACCCTAAGCAATACCTTTGCCTTGATCTCCATAGGATTTTGTTTTTATCTTTCTTCTTTTCAAGTTGAGCACTTGATCACCTTGTGGTCATCACCATCATCACCATGATCATCACTTGCTCCATCACTTGGCATGTACCAACCTCATTAAGTCTACACACACTTAGTATAGAGGTTAGTACTAGGGTTTCATCAATTATCCAAAACCAAACTAGGGCTTTCAATCTCCCCCTTTTAGGTAATTGATGACAACCCTTTTTACAAAGATTTTCAATAAAATTTTCTTGGATTCATGTTGCTTGCCCAAGCATTTTGCCATGTGCAAAGGTTATGGACAAGTTTCATAAACCCAAATTGGTAGCAATTGCTCCCCCTACATATGTGCTAAGAGTTTGGATTTGAAAGCTTGCACATATGCTTGAATAGGAGATATAGGAGTCAATTTCTACCAAATGATGCTAAGGTGTAAAGAATGGACCTTTGAAGCGTGATACCAATCGGAGTTGCCAATGTATACCATCCTTAGCACCATTAGTAACTAGACATTCACAAAACTAGAACACCCCGTGAGATCAATATTATAAACAAGGTTCTAGTACCACTTGTGAAGCAAATAAAGGTCTAGTTACACTACCTATGCATGCTAGTTCTTTATTTCATCAATCAAACCTATAACTAGCATACACCACACAAGCAAGGCATCAGAGAGAAAGCTTCTAAAGCTAATGCAAATGCAAGCAACCATATGTGATGCACATACAAATGCAACATACAAGTTTATGATGAGCTTGCTCCCCCTACTTGTGTGCTTCAAAATTTTAATTGTTCCCCTTCTTTTATTAAGTTACTCCCCTATCTTAAATCTTTGGGAAATTTTCTCCCCCTTTGTCATCAATGACCACAAAAGGTGAGCTCAAATTTTAGATAGGTTAGTGTGAAACCATGTGAAGTGATCATTTTACCAAATTGGTTCAATCTAGATTACTTGCCTAAGATATTTAACTCAGTTTGATCCAAGGACAAGCTTCTTCACACCTCCAAATAAGGGTTATCTTGTACCATGTTGAGTTAAACACTTATAGCTCATATTCTAGATCAAACACTAGGATTGCAAGCCCACAAACATGTCATATGCTACCACTAGATCAAATCAAGCATAAAAGCAATAGTGGTACCATACAAGCATCAAATTCATTTGATTTTCATGAATGATCCTAAGACATGTAAGGAATGACTAGATGCACTACACAAGTCCTTAGCATAGGATGGATGACATGTCAAACAATTTCACCTTGCTTTGCTCGAAGGAGAGGCATGTCATAAAGTGGGGGTGCATCAACACATATTTGAGAAGTCAAGTATGTTCAATTCATTCCTTAGCTTGCAAAACCTCTTCTCATCAAGTGGCTTGGTGAATATATCGGCAAGTTGATCATCGGTGCCTATACTCTCAATGCAAATATCCCCTTTTTGTTGATGATCTCTTATGAAATGATGGCGGACATCTATGTGCTTTGTTCTTGAATGTTGAACCGGATTGTTGGTGAGCTTCACGGCATTTTCATTGTCACATAGCAATGACACTTCTTTGAAAATGATTCCAAAGTCCTTCAATGTTGCCTTCATCCATAGGATTTGTGCACAACAACTACCGGCCGCAATGTATTCCGCTTCGGTGGTTGATAGTGCAACACTATTTTGCTTCTTGGATGACCATGAGACAAGTGATCTACCCAATAGTTGACATGTGCCCGATGTGCTTCTTCTCTCAACCTTGCATCCGGCATAGTCCGAATCGGAATATCCAACAAGTTCAAACTTTGCACCTTTGGGATACCACAAACCAACATTTTGTGTATGCTTCAAGTACCTCAATATTCTCTTTGTTGCTTTCAAATGACTTTCTCTTGGTGAGGCTTGAAATCTTGCACACATGCATACACTAAACATGACATCTGGTCTTGATGCGGTCACATAGAGTAGGCTTCCAATCATAGACCGATATAAATTTTGATCCACCATATTTCCACTTGTATCACTATCTAGGCTTCCATTTGTTCCCATTGGTGTGCTAATTGATTTTGCATCATCCATACCAAACTTCTTGAGCATGTCTTTTATGTACTTGCCTTGACTCACAAATGTGCCATTCTTCAATTGCTTGATTTGGAGACCAAGGAAGTAACTAAGCTCTCCAATCATTGACATCTCAAACTCATTAGCCATCATGTTTCCAAACTCCTCAAAAAATTCTTGATTGGTTGATCCAAATATGATATCATCAACATAGATTTGCAACACAAACAAGTCCTTGCCAATCTTCTTGGTGAAGAGAGTGGTGTCAACCTTGCCCATCTTGAAACCTTTAGAGAGTAAGAAATCTCTTAATCTCTCATACCATGCTCTTGGTGCTTGCTTCAAACCATACAATGACTTTCTTAGCTTGTAAACATGGTTGGGTTTCTTGTCATCTTCAAAACCGGGAGGTTGCTCAACATAAACTTCTTCATTGATATAACCATTGATAAATGCACTCTTTACATCCATTTGGTATAGCTTGATGTTATGAGCACAAGCATAGGCTAACAAGATCCTAATTGCTTCCAATCTTGCAACCGGGGCATATGTTTCACCAAAGTCAAGACCTTCAACTTGAGTATAGCCTTGTGCTACCAATCTTGCTTTGTTCCTTACAACTATCCCATCTTGATCTTGCTTGTTGCGAAAGACCCATCTAGTACCAATGACATTATGATCACTAGGCCTCTCAACTAATTCCCATACTTGATTTCTCTTGAAATTGTTAAGCTCTTCATGCATAGCATTGACCCAATCAACATCTCTCAATGCTTCATCAATCTTCTTTGGCTCAATGTGAGACACAAAGGAGAAATGCTCACAAAAAGATGCTAATCTTGATCTAGTTTGCACTCCTCTTTGAATATCACCTATGATATGATCCAATGGATGATCCCTTGCAATATTTGTTGGTTGGAGTATTTGCACTTGATTGCTTGCACTTGGTTGATCATGAGATGATGTACTAGCTTGTTGATCTTGCACTTGTGTACCACTTGTACTAGCTTGATTTTGATCATGAGAACCACTAGCTTGCACATTAGAGGTAGGAAGCACTTGATCTTTGTCATCTTCAACATCAATCACTTCTCTAGGCCTTAAATCACCAATGTCCATGTTCTTCATTGCATCGGCCAATTGAGTGCCTCTCACATCATCTAGATTCTCATCTTCCTCTTGAGAGCCATTGGTTTCATCAAACTCAACATCATGCACCTCTTCAAGTACCACTAGCCAAATTCCAAACTCTATAAGCTTTGCTAGTAGTGGAGTAACCAAGCAAGAAACCTTCATCACATTTCTTTTCAAATTTACTCAACCTAGTGCCTTTCTTCAAAATATAGCATTTGCTACCAAAAACACGAAAATATGCAATGTTGGGCTTTCTTCCATTCAAGAGCTCATATGGTGTCTTCTCCATCATTGGGTGACAATAAAGTCGATTGCTATAGTAGCAAGCCGTGTTGATTGCTTCGGCCCAAAAAGAATGACTCACGTTGTATTCACTCAACATTGATCTTGCCATGTTAATTAAGGTTCTATTCTTCCTCTCAACAAGACCATTTGATTGTGGAGTGTATTTGGCCGAGAATGATGCCTAATGCCAAATTCATCACAAAGCTCATCAACTCTTGTATTCTTGAATTCGCTTCCATTGTCACTTCTCACTTTCTTGATAGTTGTTTCAAACTCATTGTGTATTCTCTTGACAAATGATTTGAAGGTTGCAAAAGCATCACTCTTGTCACTAAGAAAGAATACCCATGTGTATCTTGTGAAATCATCCACTATCACAAATCCATATTTGTTTCCACCAATGCTTGTGTATGTGGTTGGTCCAAATAAGTCCATGTGCAACAACTCAAATGCTTTGCATGTACTCATGATGCTCTTCTTTGGATGAGTGTTGCCAACTTGTTTTCTGGCTTGACAAGCACTACAAAGCTTGTCTTTCTCAAATGTGACATCTTTCAAGCCTCTAACAAGATCATGCTTGACTAACTTGTTCAATTGTTTCATACCAACATGACCAAGCCATCTATGCCATAACCAACCCATGCTAGATTTAGTGAGCAAGCATGTTGACAATTTAGCTTCACTAGCATTGAAATCAACCAAGTATAGATTCTCATATCTAAAGCCTTTGAATATCAAGTTAGAGCCATCTACACTTATGATCTCTACATCATCAACTTCAAATATGCATTTGAAACCAAGATCACAAAGTTGAGCTACGGATAGCAAGTTGATGTTCAAGCTCTCTACTAGTAGCACATTGGAAATGTTCAAGTCATTGGATATAGCAATTTTACCAAGCCCTTTGACCTTGCCTTTGCCATTGTCACCAAATGTGATACTATCAACACCATTGTCATCATTTGGATTGATTGAATTGAACATTCTTGAATCTCCGGTCATGTGTTGTGTGCACCCACTATCAAGCACCCAATGCCTTCCTCCAGCTTTATAGTTTACCTACAAAACAAATCAATGTTTCTTAGGTACCCATACTTGTTTGGGTCCTTGGAGGTTAGTGACTAAGCTTTTTGGTACCCAAATGGCCTTCTTCTTTGGACCCACAATTGGTGTACCAACAAACTTAGCATGCACACCCTTCTCACCCTTGGTAAGCACATAACAAGAATCAAAAGGAATGTAAGGTACATTAGCAATTTTCTTGTTCTTGTTCATTTTATTACAATTAAGGTCTAGGTACCCAACTTGCTTGCATTTGTTGCAATACTGACCATTGCTCTTCACAAAGCTAGGCTTGTGAGTTACAAAGGCTTTCTTGCCCTTCTTGGGGGTATAGCCTAATCCCTCTTTATTGAGAGAAAACCTTTGGCTACCCAAGTGTTGACGGTCCTTAAGTATCAAATTTAATTATCAAATAAACAAAGAAAAGGATCCAAATGAAATCAACATCTAGACTTAGGGTTTTATCTGACAGAATTCCACGAATTTTGGTGGTTGTCTATTTCTGCAGGGGGTTATCAGGAAATATGAAAGAAAGGCCCACACGTCAGGATTACATAGAGATATTAACATGCCACGCAATTTTCTATCATCTAGAAGACTCCAGAAGCCACGGGAACGAATGGGAGGCCGAACGGACCTGGGGGCAGGGCGCCCGCCCTCTCCCCTTGGGCGCCCGCCCAGGTGTTTCCACCAATCACAGAATGGAGTACACCATTGCAAAGATCTCATCGAGCTGATCGAAATGCATATATTATTTGCTATATTTGGAGTTCGGAATCAAGAGATATTAATAAAAGAAGGACTCCATATAAAAGAGCTGCGGGATTAATTGGGCCCAAATCAGATTTTGGTCCATTAAGGCCTATGTGCATTTTAATGAGATATGGTGGAAAGTTTAGTACCACATCGCCTGCTGAACCAAAAATGCATAGAAGGGGAGGACTATATAAGGAGACCCCCCTGGCCCCTGGAGAAGACATGAAGAAATTATCATAGAGATTGAGGGGTGCCCTTGAAGGAAGACCTCTTCTCTAAATAATATTTCTTTTTAGGCTTAGCAACCAATGTAAAGTAGAAATAGATCTTCTAGTTTCTACTAGATTGAGAGAGATAGAGTGGAGGTGTGGATCGGAGGAAGGCCGGCCTGTCGGTGTCTACTCCGAGTTGTACCTGCGGGATCAAGTCTCCTAACCCGAGGCTTGCTTCTAAGATTCTTCAGTAATTCGACTTCTAATACTAGTAAGTTCTTGTTTTATTGTTCTTTGGTTTATGAGTTTACTTTAATCCTCTTCCGGTTGAGTATTAGAGTAATCACTTGTTAGCGTAAACGTGGTGTTTAGGCTAGGGTACTCATAGATATCCCCTGACTAGCTGGACCGTGGTAGTAGCGAGGAACGTGACATTTCCGAGTTACCTTTGCAGATCACATCTCGTTAGCAGGACGGGTAGGTTTATAGGTGCGGGTCGAACATCCTTTGTGTTGTCTAGATTCCGTGAGCCTCCCCAATAGAACAGTAGATCATCCTTACCAAGGTTAGAACGAGACTACGGTTGCAGTCTTCTCTATACATCACTCACATCGAGAGACATTCTTTGTAGCCTAAAGGGATAGTAGCAATAGATTTGGTTAGTCAGATGCACCCTTTCTCCCAGTGGTAAAAATATAAATACGATAACTCTGGATAACCTCCCGGGTGAAATGCTCACCGATATCCGTGCGCTTGTGGATCATTTTCTAATTGCGTTACCAAATATCAACAAGCATTTCTGGCGCCGTTGCCGGGGAGAAAGACGGTTTGCTGAGATAACTTTGAGTCTTGCTATTATCTTGTATTATACTTTTATACTTTTATTCTTTTATCTTTTTATTTTTATGGATAACTCAAATTCCATACCTATTATTAAATTCTTTGCACCTTCGGAAACCAGCCATAGACCATGGGAGTCAACACGTCCTGCCCCTAATTATGATCTGTGTCCGGAGTTGATTGCAATAGGTCAAAACCAACCCTTTTCTATAGCTGAGGTCCTATCTTTTAATCAAGAAGATAATGCACTTTTAGCTACACCTAGGGAATCTGTTAATCTTTTTATAAATTCTGGTTTAGACCTAGCCCTACAAGACCATGTTTTTCCTAGATATTTTCACATTGGTCTTAATCATATAACCTTTGGTAGAGTCATTCTTTCTTTATCTATTAGTAAAGGAAGGTATGTCTTCATTTGTGGACATCCTTCTTGTACTAGCCTTCATAGAATAATCTTAGAGATAGAGAAGGAATCATCTCCCAGACGAGGAAAGGAAGTTTCAATAGCCGATTTCCAAACATTTCAGTCCCATGATTCAGCTATCCAACCCATCCTTGAGCTTAATAAATTCTACTATGCTCTTTCTCTTGAACCTCCTGATAATCCTATGAATCTATCTAGACATCCCATGCATAAGAAGGAGGATCGAGAAGAGCAACATCAATGGCTAGAGGGCATTAAAAATCCATGTGCTATCACCATTGAATGGATAGATAAAACAAACTTGAGAGACAATCCTAGAGGAATTTTAAGCATTCATGAAGAATCATCCTTGGAGTTTGAGAATGAGAGAAACAACAGTGAGCATGGAAGTTATTTCATAAATACCTCACCTAGTCCTTGCTCATATAAAACATCTCTCCAATCAATTTGTCTCTCCATCCTTACCACATTTGAGATCTCCAACCCCCTCTTCTTTTCTATTTATAAAAACTTTAAAAGGGCGGTTGTCGATGCATATGTCTATAATAAATATTGCAGATCTCGTTGAGTTAATTGATGGTTCCCCAAGGACAAGCTTAGTGTCCTAAAACAAGCACTTCTAATTATTTGCAACATTGCCTTGTGTATTGAGCATATAAAGATAATTGTAGAAATATTCCTTCGGGTATTCTTGCCACTAACCTTTCTAGGATTGGAGCAAGAAGATCGGATGAATGACAAGCGCAAGGTATGCCCAACCAATCATCATGCAACATTAAATTAAATTCATTCAATCTTGAATTTTGCAAAATTCAAGCTTGGAGGAGTACTTTACATAAAACATCCTTTGCCATGTTGCTATGTTGGTTGTCCTTACCTTTGAGACATGCTCAATTTGTTAAATACTAATCACACTACTTCATCTCCACTTGAGTAGATCTCTATAAAAGCCATCATGCTACCTTTGTTTATCCTAGTAAGTGTTAGTTTGGAAGTACTGGTCACACTTCCAATGGCATTTAAATTAAGCGTGGTGCTTAGGTTAAATAGCCTTCCTTAATCTGATTAGACATGGAGTCTAGTTTGATTACTGAACTAAAAACTGCTTGAGTAGATATTGGTATATTTTGTTGGACTAACCCCTATAGGAAAACTTTCAATATCAACCTGGGATGTCCTGAGATGCAAACTCATTAGAGATGAAGAAAGTGACACATGAAGTTTAACAATTTGCACAAGAAAGACGTAGCTCATAAGAGATGATTCATGGAGGGTGCCACAAACACGATGCACAACCGCTAAGAAAGGAAAGCTTCCACAAGGTGATACTGTACCATCACTCTTCAAGTAAGGTAACATCTTAAGGTACTTGACTAACACTTTTATAAGCTCCTCCTTGGTTCTGGCATTCACATAAATAAAGAGACGAACATGTATGATTTATAACTCCAAATTAACCAACTCAATTAATTCAACATGTTTAGTCCTTTAATCTTTGTTCTTAGTACTACCTTCGTGACCCCACACTCCTAATCATATAAGCTAAAGTATTGCACATCCAATCTTTGGAAGATATAAACAAAACATAAATATAGATAGATTATCTTTCCATTAGGTTGAGCCATCTGATCTAACAAATGCTACACTCATGATCCATCAACTTTGTCTTGCTCACTATGCTTAAGGTTAGAGAGGAACAAATACACTTTTGGTTCTGTTGGTGTTTTCCACCAACAGGGCCCATGGACTTGATCTCTACCTTGTCTCTATGAGCAGGAACACTTCGAGCATAATATGAAGGAGTTTTACAACTCCCAGATTCCACCAAGTGAAGAACTAGGATCTACGAGCACAAACACACTGGAGATACTGGACGCTCAGGCAATCACTGCCCTAAGATGCTTGAGGACGTGAACTACATCAACAACAATAACAACTATTACTACAACCGTCCTCAACAACATCAAGGTTGGAATCAACAGAGGCCTAATTACTCAGAGAGGTGATCTAGGACGTCCCGTCATCCCGATCTCCATCGGCATGGTGGACTTCCCAGAAGCACTCTGCGACTTTGGCTCCAGCGTCAACATTATGCCCAGGGTTGCAGATCGGACACTCAGTTTCCCAAAGGAAATATTGAAGAACCTCTGCGTCCGAGTTGGTACCTTATACGCTCCAGCAAACTTCGTGGTGATAGAGACTGGTACTGAGGAGAGGGTACCCATCATCTTAGGGAGGCCATTCCTAAACACCAGAGCTGTCATCTATGCTAATGCTGCCAAGATCAGTTTCTACATCAAGGGAGAGAAGGAGACTTTCCTTCAAGAACAAGACCACAAATTTCAGAGCAATCCCGACATGAACCAAGGAAGAGGACCAACAGGAGGAACAGGAACAAGCAAATGTGGACCGAGTCAGCTAAGATGGTCACTGCAGCACAAGGAGGTCAAGATCGTCGACTCAAGTCACCTTTCTTGATCAAGAAGGACGACCCTGGTGTTCCAAGAATCAAATGCACAAACAACAGATACTCTTTTCAGAAGACACTCTACGACACCGGATCTGACGTCAACATAATGGTCGTAGTCACTTATCAGCTCCTGCATGAAACCATGCCCCTACAACCAATATACATTCAGCTATAGATGACTTTCAAGTTATTGACATGGGAGAAGATGAATATGATCCACCCACCATCCTTGGAAGACAGTTCCTCAGCACTATCAAAGCCATCATCTATATTGGAACCGGAGAAGTCCACATACACTTCTCCTCTGAGAAGGTATGCCGCTGTTTTACTGACCCTAACTATATAGTTGAAGACTCTAAGCAGGTCAGGACAAGAAGAAGACATCGCAACCGCAACCAGAGGAGGCAAATCATCAAGGACGGATGGGTAGACTACGAAGGAGAAGTGATAAGGACTGAAGACATACCACTTGAACATAACTGTCCTGAGGAGACCGTAGCAACGAGTCACGTGTGGAGAGAGAATATAGTTACACACGAAGAGGAGGCGCCACCGGAATCACCGACTACGTCATCCAGCGAATCCCAGGACGATTAAGAAAATGGAGAGTCCCGCTCGGAGGACTTGAAAACACCGAACGCCTTGCCAAGAGGTAAACTTGGTAGTTATCCTTTCCCTTTTAATTATTTCAAATAGTTTACTTAGTTAATCATGTTCGTATTATCCTAGAAAGAAAATAAAAATGTGAAAAAAACTGTAAGCCCCATGTGAGTAGACGAGTGGCATAAAACCCATAAGTACATTCACTGTGGTGGCATAAAAATAAAATAAATATTTTTCTACTTTATAAAAACAAAAATATAAAAACAGGGAGTAATAATTATTAAGGAGTCTCAAGATAATAAAGGCTAGATATTTATGCTAACACTTAATCAGTTCCACAAGCTTTGTTGTCTATTTGAGCTCCACAGAATTTAAGAATCAAGAAGACTAGCAGACGGAGGACATTCTAATCGCTGTCAAAATATTGCTGACTTTCAAACACACCTCTGCCACCTGCTAGCTACATCAAGAGAAATTACGTCAAAATTCAGCTTGGGGGAGAGCACCCCCATTTATCTCGATAAGTATTTCTATCTATCTTTATACTTATACTATATTAGAATATAAATACACATAACTATGAAAAATCAAATAAAGATTTTATGCTTATATATATTTTGCTTAGTGTGTTTAATAAATAAATAAAGTGGCTATGCTAATCTGTATCTAATAAAACTTAAGCATGGATATGATCAATAGTTGCTCTGCCTAATTTGCAAATTTGAAGTTCTCTCTCAAGTTTAGATATAACTGTTATAATTTAAGGCTTGCTCTAGACCTAAACTTGTGGGATGAAAACTTGATCTGAAGTCTAAGTTGTTAACGGATACGATATGGGAAGGTTGAGCTGCTGTTTATCTGTTCCTAGAGATGCTAGAATTCTGGAGAATTTTATCTTTGAAAATCTTTAAAATATCACATGATGAGTTCCTGTATGATGAGAGTTTAAAATCCTACCACAGCCATATATACATGCTTGCTAGACTTTGAGCCACACATTTACTTTTTACTGCTTATGAGCATTGAGTGTGGTCAAGCTGTGTAGACCCTTAGGAGCTTGTCATGTGGTTAAAATCAAGATTCACTTGCACGTTCACTCATACATGCTACTTCTACTCCGGAAGTACCATCCACATATATCCACTCATTTCCATCTCCACATTTACCCGAAATTATTCTACTCCTAATCCGGGAGAGAATAGCCAAAAATATTTTCCTATCCCTGTTATTCCCTGTGAAATAAATGCTCGAGTTATCTTGTTACTACCACTTGCTATATTATTTCAGGAAATGAGTGCTCTAAAAAAAAGAAAAAAAAGGAAAAATAATAATAATAAAATAAATAATATACGAGGAAATAAAAAGGGGCAAGTGCCCGGAACCTCGAAGAAAAAAAAAAGTGAGACGAGAGGTAAAAATGGACAAGTGTCCGACAGTAGAATTAGGGGTACAAGATACCCACCTGAGAGGAAAGAGAAAGAAAATATAGAGCATCTCATTCTCCTCATAAAGTTTCAAAAGCAAGGAAGGTATGTATCCCCTCAAAGAGCAAAGTAGAATTAGACTTCCACCACCATTATCACCATCATCACCATACACCATTCACATGCACATCTTGATTTGGCTTATTGATTTGTTTTTTCCGATCCATGGTTTGACTATGCAATAAATGTCTTGTAAGTATGTATACTTTATCTCCCACCTATGAGCTCCAGATATTAAAGCCTTATTAGAGTAGGGTGAGAGAGAAGACAATGTCACTATGCTTCATACCACAAATACCACATATCTTGAGAGAAGGCATATACCATCTCTGCCTTGGTAAGGATCCAAAAATACCACAAAAGAGATACCTGAGAGAATCATACAAGGAATTTCTGAGTTTTATTTGAAAATCTGCAAAAACCCCAGAGCTATAGCTGATCAAGAATAAGAGACATGGCACTTGGCTAGACTGTTCTATCTTTTAACCACTCAAGACAGAAGTGACGGTTACAAGTCCTATGGTGTAGGTAAAGTAAGTAAGTTTTAAGTCTTAACAGTTTATTCTAACTCAGAGATGAGATCTTGCTTAAATGCGTGTGTACTTCTAAGAAATGAAACCACTGCAGAAACTCTTGAGTTCATCCTTGCTCAGGGACGAGCAAGAGGTAAGCTTGGGGGAGTTTGTTGACGGTCCTTAAGTATCAAATTTAATTATCAAATAAACAAAGAAAAGGATCCAAATGAAATCAACATCTAGACTTAGGGTTTTATCTGACAGAATTCCACGAGTTTTGGTGTTTGTCTATTTCTGCAGGGGGTTATCAGGAAATATGGAAGAAAGGCCCACACGTCGGGATTACATAGAGATATTAACGTGCCGCGCAATTTTCTATCATCTAGAAGACTCCAGAAGCCACGGGAACGAACGGGAGGCCGAACGGACCCGAGGGCAGGGCGCCCGCCCTCTCCCCTTGGGCGCCCGCCCAGGTGTTTCCACCAATCACAGAATGGAGTACACCATTGCAAAGATCTCATCGAGCTGATCGAAATGCATATATTATTTGCTATATTTGGAGTTCGGAATCAAGAGATATTAATAAAAGAAGGACTCCATATAAAAGAGCTGCGGGATTAATTGGGCCCAAATCAGATTTTGGTCCATTAAGGCCTATGTGCATTTTAATGAGATATGGTGGAAAGTTTAGTACCACATCGCCTGCTGAACCAAAAACACATAGAAGGGGAGGACTATATAAGGAGACCCCCCTGGCCCCTGGAGAAGACATGAAGAAATTATCATAGAGATTGAGGGGTGCCCTCGAAGGAAAACCTCTTCTCTAAATAATATTTCTTTTTAGGCTTAGCAACCAATGTAAAGTAGAAATAGATCTTCTAGTTTCTACTAGATTGAGAGAGATAGAGTGGAGGTGTGGATCGGAGGAAGGCCGGCCTGTCGGTGTCTACTCCGAGTTGTACCTACGGGATCAAGTCTCCTAACCCGAGTCTTGCTTCTAAGATTCTTCAGTAATTCGACTTCTAATACTAGTAAGTTCTTGTTTTATTGTTCTTTGGTTTATGAGTTTACTTTAATCCTCTTCCGGTTGAGTATTAGAGTAATCACTTGTTAGCGTAAATGTGGTGTTTAGGCTAGGGTACTCATAGGTATCCCCTGACTAGCTGGACCGTGGTAGTAGCGAGGAACGTGACATTTCCGAGTTACCTTTGCAGATCACATCTCGTTAGCAGGACGGGTAGGTTTATAGGTGCGGGTCGAACATCCTTTGTGTTGTCTAGATTCCGTGAGCCTCCCCAATAGAACAGTAGATCATCCTTACCAAGGTTAGAACGAGACTACGGTTGCAGTCTTCTATATACATCACTCACATCGAGAGACATTCTTTGTAGCCTAAAGGGATAGTAGCAATAGATTTGGTTAGTCAGATGCACCCTTTCTCCCAGTGGTAAAAATATAAATACGATAACTCTAGATAACCTCCCGGGTGAAATGCTCACCGATATCCGTGCGCTTGCGGTTCATTTTCTAATTGCGTTACCAAATATCAACAACAAGCACTTTAGCAAGCGGGCCTCACCACCATAGGCTTTGCCTAGGGCATGAGTGAGCTCATCCACCTCTCTCTTGAGAGTCTCATTCTCAACCTTTAGTGAGGTGTCACAAGTGACACTAACACTAGAAGTAGAGGTAGAGTTGGTGGTGGTGGATGAAGACCTACAAGAAGAGTTAGTGGCAACAATAATAGGTGGGTTGGGTGATTCTTTAATTAAGTCACATGTTGTGCCCACATCACATGATACAACAACCTTTTCCTTGTTCTCTTCTAACAACAAGGAGTGAGCTTTCTCAAGCTTGGTGTGAGCCTTGCCAAGCTTCTCATGGGCTTCCACTAGCCTGTCATGATTAGCATTGAGCTCATCAAAGGATTGCTCAAGAGCTTTTAACTTCTTGACCAATTCTTTGCACTTTTTGTTTTTAGATTGAATGAGAGAATCGGCTTGTTCTAGCATGTCCATGAGTTGTTCATTTGTGAATTCATTTTCATCATCACTATCACTATCATGTTCATTTTCACTTTCACTTTCACTCTCATCATATTGTACCTTGTGGCCCTTGGCCATGAAGCATGAAGGAGTGTCGAAGAGTGATGGCTTGTTGATAGCAATGCTTGCAAGCGCCTTCTTCTTGGATGCCTTGTTATCATCACTAGAATCATCATCCGAAGAAGCATCACTATCCCATGTCACAACATAGGATCCACCCTTCTTCTTCTTCTTGAAGACCATCTTCTTTTCTTTCTTCTCCTTCTTGTTCTTCTTTTCATGCTCATCATGATCACTATTATATGGACAATCCGCCACAATATGATCGGGGCTCTTGCACTTGTAGCATAGCCTCACATATTCCTTTTCTTGGAGTTGTCCCTTCTCTTTCTTGTATGGTAGCCCTTCTTCTTCATCATCTTGCCAAACTTGCGGACAAAGAGTGCTAATGCTTCATCATCACTATCATCATTGGAGCACTCCTCATCACTTGATTCTTCTTTCTTGGCCTTGCCCTTGTTCTTGCTCTTGGATGAAGAGCTAGCTTTGAATGCTACACTCTTCTTCTTCTTGTCATCCTCATCCTTCTTCATGACCTCATCATCATCATTGTCATTATATTGATCTTCGGTCATGACATCTCCAAGTACCTCATTGGGAGATACACCGGTCAATCCACCTCTAAAGATGATTGTTCTCAAGGTCTTGAACCTCTTGGGCAAGCACATCAAGAACTTGTGAAAGAAGTCCTCATCTTTCACTTTCTCACCAAGGCCTTTGAGATCATTGATGATGACTTGGAGCCTATAGAACATCTCCGGTATAGACTCATCATGCTTCATCTTGAAGTTGGATAGCTTGTCCTTGAGCATATACAACTTGGCACTTTTTACCGTTGTAGTGCCCTCATATGTTTCTTCTAGCCTTGTCCATACTTCACTAGCCTTCTCAAGATCTTTGACTTGCTCAACCACCTTTGAATCAATGCCATTGTATATTGTGTTGAGAGCCATAGTATTGCATTGCTTGTTTGCTCTCTCATTGTCGGTGGGGTTTGCGGGGTCAAGGATCACAAAGTCATTCTCCGTGACTTCCCACACTCTATCATTGATTGATCCAAGGTACATCTTCATTTTTCTCTTCCAATAGTCAAAAGAGCTTGTGCCATCAAAGAACGGTGGTTTGCCCCCAACATGGTTGAACACTATTTGAGCCATAATTTGAGCACCGAGGTTGTTAAGCCTTCACAAACGGTGACCACGGCTTCGATACCACTTGAAAGGTCCTAATATGGCTAGAGGGGGGGTGAATAGCCTATTTAAAAATTCTACAAACTCACTAGAGCAAGAGGTTAGTAAATAACAAAGCGAAGCTTTTTGCTATAGCTCTAATAGGGTGTTTGCAAGCCACCTATCCAACAATTCTAGTTGATAAAATCACTAGGCACACAAGAGCTATGTCACTACTTACACTAGAAAGCTACCTAAAGTTTCTATACAAGTAAGTAAGCTACTCTAGTTTGCGGAAATGTAAAAGAGATGGTTTGAACTTTAAACCGCCGCGTAGAGGGGATGAACCAATCACAGTATTATGAAGTCCAATCACCGGGAGAAATCCAATCAACAAACACAATGGAGACACAAGATTTTTCTCCCGAGGTTCACGTGCTTGCCGACACGCTACGTCCCCGTTATGTCGACCAACACTTGGTGGTTCGGTGGCTAAGAGGTGTAGCACAAACCTCGTCCTCACTAGGACACCACAAGAACCTACCCACAAGTGAGGTAACTCAATGACACGAGCAATCCACTAGAGTTACCTTTCGGCTCTCCGACGGGGAAGGTACAAGACCCCTCATAATCACCGGGAGATGGCCACGAACAATCACCAACTCGTGCCAATCCTCCTCCACTGCTCCAAGCCGTCTAGGCGGCGGCAACCACCAAGAGTAACAAGAAAACCGCAGCTAGAACGATCCCCACGTGCCACTAGATGCAATCACTCAAGCAAATGCACTTGGAATCACTCCCAATCTCACAAAGATGTATAATCTATGAAGGAGATGAGTGGGAGGTGTTTGCTTAGGCTCACAAGGATATCTAGTAGTCAAGAATGCCAAGAGAGTAAGCCCTAAGCCGGCCACACACGTATATATAGCCCCTCAAACAAATAGAGCCGTTGGCTCTTTCACTGGGCAAAATTCGGGGTCACCGGACGCTCTTAAAGGGGCACCGGACGCTCAACACCAGCGTCCGGTGCTCCAACGTCAGCCGCGTGTCAGAGTCTAACGGTAACCTGCAGAGCACCGGACGCTGAGCAGGTTGGCACCGGACGCGTCCGGTGCACACCGGACTCATGCGCAGAGAGCTCCGCAAACTTGCAGGGTCACCGGACGTGAGCCACCGGACGCACCCTGAGCGTCCGGTCCTCACCGGACTCATGCACAGAGAGGTTTGCAAAACCTCCTCACACCGGACGCACACCACCGGACGCGAGCCACCGGACGCACCCTGAGCGTCCGGTGCTCACCGGACTCATGCGTAGAGAGGTTTGCAAAACCTCCTCACACCGGACGCACACCACCGGACGCTCCAAGCTGCGTCCGGTGCCTATCGTCCGGTGCCTAACCCTAACCGAGTCAGGCTGCCTGCTCACCGGACGCACAGGAACAGCGTCCGGTGCTTCTGAGTCAGCGTCCGGTGAGTGTTCCTCAGCGAGAAACACTCCCGCGATTTCTCCAAATTTTCCCACCGGCGCAATAGAAAATATGTACTTCATTTTCTCGAAAAGCGCCGAATCCCGACTTCCTTCTCAAAGTGTGCCAACACCACAATGTGTAAACCAACATGTGCACGTGTGTTAGCATTTTCACAATCATTTTCTTTGAAGGAGTTAAGTTAGCCCACTAGGTTCTAAATGCATGCACATGAACAATGACACCTAGTGGCACTTGATAACCGCTTAGCCAAAGAATTCCCCTCTTTATAGTACGGCTATCTATCCTAAATGTGATCACACCCTCTATGGTGTCTTGATCACCAAAACCAAAACCCTAAGCAATACCTTTGCCTTGATCTCCATAGGATTTTCTTTTTATCTTTCTTCTTTTCAAGTTGAGCACTTGATCACCTTGTGGTCATCACCATGATCATCACTTGCTCCATCACTTGGCATGTACCAACCTCATTAAGTCTACACACACTTAGTATAGAGGTTAGTAATAGGGTTTCATCCATTATCCAAAACCAAACTAGGGCTTTCAACAGTTTGTATGGAACGTACCATATGTTAAGAAATCAATTTGGACACACCCAATGGAACTCCTAGATCACGTGTGTCATATGGAATCTCGCTTCGGTCTATTTGGAGACAATGTTAGTTTCGATGCAAGATAGGTGCATAGTTTGTGCCTAATGCACCATAGTCTAAGAAACCATTTTTGACGCACCTGTTTGTACTCCTAGATGAATAGGCTCAAGTGGAAGCTTGGTTCG
Source organism: Sorghum bicolor (assembly GCF_000003195.3). NCBI lineage: Eukaryota > Viridiplantae > Streptophyta > Magnoliopsida > Poales > Poaceae > Sorghum > Sorghum bicolor. Next base: position 34,379,263 of record NC_012871.2, read on the forward strand.
GTCTGTTTGGAGATAGTGCTAATCTTGATGCAAGATAGGTGCACGGTTTGCATGCAACATACCATATGCTTGTAAATCAATTTGGATGCACCTGATGGAACTCCTTGATGACGTGTATCATATGGAATCTCTCTTTGGTCTGTTTAGAAACAGTGTTAATTTCGGTGCAAGATATGTGCATAGTTTACGCCTAATGCACCATAGTCTAAGAAACCATTTTGGAAGCACCTGTTGGTACTTCGGTGAAGAGGGTCAAGTGGAAGCTCGGTTTGATCTGTTTGGAGGTAGTGCTAATCTTGATGCAAGATAGATGCACGGTTTCCAGGGAACATACGATATGGTCAGAAATCAATTAGGATGCACCTGATATAACTCCTTGAGGATGTGTGTCATATGGAATCTTGCTTCGGCTCGTTTAGAGATAGTGTTAGTTTTGGTAGAAGATATGTGCACGGTTTACGCCTAATGCACCATATGCTAAGAAACCATTTTAGACGCATCCGATGGTACTCGTAGTTGAAGAGGCTCAAGTGGAGGCTTGATTTGGTCTGTTCAGATATAGTGCTAATCTTGATTCAAGATAGTTGCACAGTTTGCATGGAACGTACCATATGTTAAGAAATCAATTTGGACACACCCAATGGAACTCCTAGATGACGTGTGTCATATGGAATCTCGCTTCGGTCTGTTTGGAGACAATGTTAGTTTCGGTGCAAGATAGGTGCATAGTTTGTGCCTAATGCACCATAGTCTAAGAAACCATTTTTGATGCACATGTTTGTACTCCAAGATGAAGAGGCTCAAGTGGAAGCTCGGTTCGGTCTGTTTGGAGATAGTGCTAATCTTGATGCAAGATAGTTCCACGGTTTGCATGGAACATACCATATACTTGGAAATCAATTTGGATGCACCCGATGGAACTCCTTGATGACGTGTGTCATATGGAATCTCTCTTTGGTCTTTTTAGAAACAGTGTTAGTTTCGGTGCAAGATAGGTGCATGGTTTGCGCCTAATGCACCATAGTCTAAGAAACCATTTTGGAAGCACATGTTGGTACTTCGGTGAAGAGGGTCAAGTGGAAGCTCGGTTTGATCTGTTTGGAGATAGTGCTAATCTTGATGCAAGATAGATGCACAGTCTGCATGGAACATACCATATGCTTAGAAATTAATTTAGACACACCCGATAGAACTCCTTCATGATGTGTGTCATATGCAATCTCGCTTTGGTGTGCTTAGAGACAGTATTAGTTTTGGTGCAAGATATGTGCACGGTTTGCGCCTATTGCACCAAAGTCTAAGAAACCATTTTGGAAGCACCTATTGGTACTCCTAGGTCAAGAGGCTCAAGTGGAGGGTCGGTTCGGTCTGTTTAGAGATAGTGCTAATCTTGATGCAAGATAGGTGCACGATTTGCATGGAACATACCATATGCTTAGAATTCAATTTGGATGCACTAGATGGAACTCCTAGATGACTTGTGTCATATGGAATCTGACTTTGGTCCGTTTAGAGATAGTGTTAGTTTCGGTGCAAGATAGGTGCACGGTTTGCACCTAATGCACCATAGGATAAGAAACCATTTTGGACGCACCCGATGGTACTCCTAGGTCAAGGGGCTCAAGTGAAAGCTTAGTTTGGTCTGTTTGGAGATAGTGCTAATCTCGATGCAAGATAGATGCACGGTTTGCATGGAACGTACTAGATATAACTCCTTGATGATGTGTGTCATATGGAATCTTGCTTCTGTTCGTTTGGAGATAGTGTTAGTTTTGGTAGAAGATATGTGCACGGTTTACGCCTAATGCACCATATGCTAAGAAACCATTTTAGACGCATCCGATGGTACTCGTAGTTGAAGAGGCTCAAGTGGAGGCTCGATTTGGTCTGTTCGGATATAGTTCTAATCTTGATGTAAGATAGTTGCGCAATTTGCATGGACGTACCATATGTTAAGAAATCAATTTGGACGCACCCAATGGAACTCTTATGTGACGTGTGTCATATGGAATCTCGCTTCGGTCTGTTTGGAGACAATGTTAGTTTCGATGCACGATAGGTGCATAGTTTGTGCCTAATGCACCATAGTCTAAGAAACCATTTTTGACGCACCTATTTGTACTCCTAGATGAAGAGGCTCAAGTGGAAGCTCGGTTCGGTTTCTTTGGAGATAGTGCTAATCTTGATGCAAGATAGGTGCACGGTTTGCATGGAACATACCATATGCTTGGAAATCAATTTGGATGCACCCGATGGAACTCCTTGATGACGTGTGTCATATGGAATCTCTCTTTGGTCTGTTTAGAAACAGTGTTAGTTTTGGTGCAAGATATGTCCATGGTTTGCGCCTAATGCACCGTAGTCTAAGAAACCATTTTGGAAGCACCTGTTCATACATCGGTGAAGAGGGTCAAGTGGAAGCTCGGTTTAATCTGTTTGGAGATAGTGCTAATCTTGATGCAAGATAGATGCACGGTCTGCATGGAACGTACCATATGCTTAGAAATTAATTTAGACACACCAGATAAAACTCCTTCATGATGTGTGTCATATGGAATCTCGCTTTGGTGTGCTTAGAGATAGGATTAGTTTCGGTGCAAGATATGTGCACGGTTTGCGCCTAATGCACAAAAAGTCTAAGAAACCATTTTGGAAGCTCCTGTTGGTACTCCTAGGTGAAGAGGCACAAGTGGAGGCTCAGTTCGGTCTGTTTAGAGATAGTGCTAATCTTGATGCAAGATAGGTGCACGATTTGCATGGAACATACCATATGCTTAGAAATCAATTTGGATGCACTAGATGGAACTCCTAGATGACATGTGTCATATGGAATCTGACTTTGGTCCGTTTAGAGACAGTGTTAGTTTCGATGCAAGGTAGGTGCACAGTTTGCACCTAATGCACCATAGGATAAGAAACCATTTTGGACGCACCCGATGGTACTCCTAGGTCAAGGGGCTCAAGTGAAAGCTCAGTTTGGTCTATTTGGAGATAGTGCTAATCTCGATGCAAGATAGATGCACGGTCTGCATGGAACGTACCATATGCTTAGAAATTAATTTGGACACACCCGATAGAACTCCTTCATGATGTGTGTCATATGGAATCTCGCTTTGGTGTGCTTAGAGACAGTATCAGTTTTGCTGCAAGATATTTGCACGGTTTGCGCCTAATGCACCAAAGTCTGAGAAACCATTTTGGAAGCCCCGGTTGGTACTCCTAGGTGAAGAGGCTCAAGTGGAGGCTCGGTTCGGTCTGTTTAGAGATAATGCTAATCTTGATGCATGATAGGTGCACGATTTGCATGGAACATACCATTTGCTTAGAAATCAATATGGATGCATGAGATGGAACTCCTAGATGACATGTGTCATATGAAATCTCACTTCGGTCCGTTTAGAGAGTGTTAGTTTCGGTGCAAGATAGGTGCACGGTTTGCACCTAATTCACCATAGGATAAGAAACCATTTTGGACGCACCCGATGGTACTCCTAGGTCAAGGGGCTCAAGTGAAAGCTCAGTTTGGTTTGTTTGGAGATAGCGCTAATCTTGATGCAAGATAGATGCACGGTTTGCTTGGAACATACGATATGGTCAGAAATCAATTAGGACGCACCTGATATAACTCCTTGATGATGTGTGTCATATGGAATCTTGCTTCGGTTTGTTTAGAGATAGTGTTAGTTTTGGTAGAAGATATGTGTACGGTTTACGCCTAATGCAGCATAGGCTAAGAAACCATTTTAGACGCATCCGATGGTACTCCTAGTTGAAGAGGCTCAAGTGGAGGCTCAATTTGGTCTGTTCAGAAATAGTGCTAATCTTGATGCAAGATAGTTGCACAGTTTGCTTGGACGTACCATATGTTAAGAAATCAATTTGGACGCACCCAATGGAACTCCTAGGTGACGTGTGTCATATGGAATCTCGCTTCGGTCTGTTTGGAGACAATGTTAGTTTCGGTGCAAGATAGGTGCATAGTTTGTGCCTAATGCACCATAGTCTAAGAAACCATTTTTGACGCACCTGTTTGTACTCCTAGATGAAGAGGCTCAAGTGGAAGCTCGGTTCGGTCTGTTTGGAGATAGTGCTAATCTTGATGCAAGATAGGTGCACGGTTTGCATGGAACATACCATATGCTTGGAAATCAATTTGGATGCACCCGATGGAACTCCTTGATGACGTGTGTCATATGGAATCTCTCTTTGTTCTGTTTAGAAACAATGTTAGTTTCGATGCAAGATATGTGCATGGTTTACGCCTAATGCACCATAGTCTAAGAAACCATTTTGGAAGCACCTGTTGGTACTTCGGTGAAGAGGGTCAAGTGGAAGCTCGGTTTGATCTGTTTGGAGATAGTGCTAATCTTGATGCAAGATAGATGCACGGTCTGCATGGAACGTACCATATGCTTAGAAATTAATTTAGACACACCGGATAGAACTCCTTCATGATGTTTGTTATATGGAATCTCACTTTGGTGTGCTTAGAGATAGTATTAGTTTCGGTGCAAGATATGTGCACCGTTTGCGCCTAATGCACCAAAGTCTAAGAAACCATTTTGGAAGCACCTGTTGGTACTCCTTGGTGAAGAGGCTCATGTGGAGGCTCGGTTCGGTCTGTTTAGAGATAGTGCTAATCTTGATGCAAGATAGGTGCACGATTTGCATGGAACATACCATATGCTTAGAAATCAATTTGGATGCACCAGATGGAACTCCTAGATGACATGTGTCATATGAAATCTCACATCGGTCCGTTTAGAGACAGTGTTAGTTTCGGTGCAAGATAGGTGCATGGTTTGCACCTAATTCACCATAGGATAAGAAACCATTTTGGACGCACCCGATGGTACTCCTAGGTCAAGGGGCTCAAGTGAAAGCTCAGTTTGGTCTGTTTGGATATAGTACTAATCTTGATGCAAGATAGATGCACGGTTTGCATGGAACATATGATATGGTCAGAAATCAATTAGGACGCACCTGATATAACTCCTTGATGATGTGTGTCATATGGAATCTTGCTTCGGTTCGTTTAGAGATAGTCTTAGTTGTGGTAGAAGATATGTGCACGGTTTACGCCTAATGCACCATAGGCTAAGAAACCATTTTAGACGAATCCGATGGTACTCGTAGTTGAAGAGGCTCAAGTGGAGGCTCGATTTGGTCTGTTCAGAAATAGTGCTAATCTTGATGCAAGATAGTTGCACAGTTTGCATGGACGTACCATATGTTAAGAAATCAATTTGGACGCAGCCAATGGAACTCCTAGGTAACTTGTGTCATATGGAATCTCGCTTCGCTCTGTTTGGAGACAATGTTAGTTTCGGTGCAAGATAGGTGCATAGTTTGTGCCTAATGCACCATAGTCTAAGAAACCATTTTTGACGCACCTATTTGTACTCCTAGATGAAGAGGCTCAAGTGGAAGCTCGGTTCGGTCTGTTTGGTGATAGTGCTAATCTTGATGCAAGATAGGTGCACGGTTTGCATGGAACATACCATATGCTTCGAAATCAATTTGGATGCACCCGATGGAACTCCTTGATGACGTGTGTCATATGGAATCTCTCTTTGGTCTGTTTAGAAAGAGTGTTAGTTTTGGTGCAAGATATGTGCATGGTTTGCGCCTAATGCACCATAGTCTAAGAAACCATTTTGGAAGCATCTGTTGGTACATCGGTGAAGAGGGTCAAGTGGAAGCTCGGTTTAATCTGTTTGGAGATAGTGCTAATCTTGATGCAAGATAGATGCACGGTCTGCATGGAACGTACCATATGCTTAGAAATTAATTTAGACACACCGGATAAAACTCCTTCATGATGTGTGTCATATGGAATCTCGCTTTGGTGTGCTTAGAGACAGTATTAATTTCGATGCAAGATATGTGCACGGTTTAGGCCTAATGCACCAAAGTCTAAGAAACCATTTTGGAAGCACCTGTTGGTACTCCTAGGTGAAGAGGCACAAGTGGAGGCTCGGTTTGGAAAGTTTAGAGATAGTGCTAATCTTGATGCAAGATAGGTGCACGATTTGCATGGAACATACCATATGCTTAGAAATCAATTTGGATGCACTAGATGGAACTCCTAGATGACATGTGTCATATGGAATCTGACTTTGGTCCGTTTAGAGACAGTGTTAGTTTCGGTGCAAGATAGGTGCATGGTTTGCACCTAATGCACCATAGGATAAGAAACCATTTTGGACGCACCCGATGTTACTCCTAGGTCAAGGGGCTCAAGTGAAAGCTCAGTTTGGTCTGTTTGGAGATAGTGCTAATCTCTATGCAAGATAGATGCACGGTCTGCATGGAACGTACCATATGCTTAGAAATTAAATTGGACACACCCGATAGAACTCCTTCATGATGTGTGTCATATGGAATCTCGCTTTGGTGTGCTTAGAGACAGTATTAGTTTCCCTAATGGTTATGTGCATGGTTTGCGCCTAATGCACCAAAGTCTGAGAAACCATTTTGGAAGCCCCTATTGCTACTCCTAGGTGAAGAGGCTCAAGTGGAGGCTTGTATCGGTCTGTTTAGATATAGTGCTAATCTTGATGCAAGATAGGTGCACGATTTGCATGGAACATACCATTTGCTTAGAAATCAATTTGGATTCACGAGATGGAACACCTAGATGACATGTATCATATGAAATCTCACTTCGTTCCGTTTAGAGACAGTATTAGTTTCATTGCAAGATAGGTGCATGGTTTGCACCTAATTCACCATAGGATAAGAAACCATTTTGGACGCACCCGATGGTACTCCTAGGTCAAGGGGCTCATGTGAAAGCTCAGTTTGGTCAGTTTGGAGATAGTGCTAATCTTGATGCAAGATAGATGCATGGTTTGCAGGGAACATACGATATGGTTAGAAATCAATTAGGACGCACCTGATATAACTCCTTGATGATGTGTGTCATATGGAATCTTGCTTCGGTTCGTTTAGAGATAGTGTTAGTTTTGGTAGAAGATATGTGCACGGTTTATGCCTAATGCACAACAGGCTAAGAAACCATTTTAGACTCATCCGACGGTACTCGTAGTTGATGTGGCTCAAGAGGAGGCTCGATTTGGTCTGTTCAGAAATAGTGCTAATCTTGATGCAAGATAGTTGCACAGTTTGCATGGACGTACCATATGTTAAGAAATCAATTTGGACGCACCCAATGGAACTCCTAGGTGACGTGTGTCATATGAATCTCGCTTCAGTCTGTTTGGAGACAATGTTAGTTTCGGTGCAAGATCGGTGCATAGTTTGTGCCTAATGCACCATAGTCTAAGAAACCATTTTTGACGCACCTATTTGTACTCCTAGATGAAGAGGCTCAAGTGGAAGCTCGGTTCTGTCTGTTTGGAGATAGTGCTAATCTTGGTGCAAGACAGGTGCACGGTTTGCATGGAACATACCATATGCTTGGAAATCAATTTGGATGCACCCGATGGAACTCCTTGATGACGTGTGTCATATGGAATCTCTCTTTGGTCTGTTTAGAAACAGTGTTAGTTTCGGTGCAAGATATGTGCATGGTTTGCGCCTAATGCACCATAGTCTAAGAAACCATTTTGGAAGCACCTGTTGGTACTTCGGTGAAGAAGGTCAAGTGGAAGCTCGGTTTGATCTGTTTTGAGATAGTGCTAATCTTGATGCAAGATAGATGCATGGTCTACATGGAACGTACCATATGCTTAGAAATTAATTTAGACACACAGGATAGAACTCCTTCATGATGTGTGTCATATGGAATCTCGCTTTGGTGTGCTTAGAGACAGTATTAGTTTCGGTGCAAGATATGTGCACGGTTTGCGCCTAATGCACCAAAGTCTAAGAAACAATTTTGGAAGCACCTGTTGGTACTCCTAGGTGAAGGGGCTCAAGTGGAGGCTCGGTTTGGAAAGTTTAGAGATAGTGCTAATCTTGATGCAAGATAGGTGCACGATTTGCATGGAACATACGATATGCTTAGAAATCAATTTGGATGCACTAAATGGAACTCCAAGATGACATGTGTCATATGGAATCTGACTTTGGTCCGTTTAGATACAGTGTTAGTTTCGGTGCAAGATAGTTGCGCGGTTTGCACCTAATGCACCATAGGATAAGAAACCATTTTGGACGCACCCGATCGTAGTCCTAGGTCAAGGGGCTCAAGTGAAAGCTCAGTTTGGTCTGTTTGGAGATAGTGCTAATCTCGATGCAAGATAGATGCACGGTCTGCATGGAACGTACCATATGCTTAGAAATTAATTTGGACACACCCGATAGAACTCCTTCATGATGTGTTTCATATGGAATCTCGCTTTGGTGTGCTTAGAGACAGTATTAGTTTCGCTGCAAGATATGTGCACGGTTTGCGCCTAATGCACCAAAGTCTAAGAAACCATTTTGGAAGCACCTGTTGGTACTCCTAGGTGAAGAGGCTCAAGTGGAGGCTCGGTTCGGTCTGTTTAGAGATAGTGCTAATCTTGATGCAAGATAGGTGCACGATTTGCATGGACATACCATATGCTTAGAATCAATTTGATGCACCAGATG
>NC_012871.2:34387903-34435845 GCF_000003195.3 Sorghum bicolor
GCATCCAAATTGATTTCCAAGCATATGGTATGTTCCATGCAAACCGTGCACCTATCTTGCATCAAGATTAGCACTATCTCCAAACAAACCAAACTGAGCTTCCACTTGAGCCTCTTCATCTAGGAGTACAAACAGGTGCGTCAAAAATAGTTTCTTAGACTATGGTGCATTAGGCACAAACTATGCACCTATCTTGCACCGAAACTAACATTATCTCCAAACAGACCGAAGCGAGATTCCATATGACACACGTCATCTAGGAGTTCCATTGGGTGCATCCAAATTGATTTCTTAACATATGGTACGCTGCATGCAAACTCTGCAACTAACTTGCATCAAGATTAGTACTATATCCGAACAGACCAAATCGAGCCTCCACTTGAGCCTTTTCAACTACGAGTACCATCAGGTGCATCTAAAATGGTTTCTTAGCCTATGGTGCATTAGGCGTAAACCGTGCACATATCTTCTACCAAAACTAACACTGTCTCTAAACGAACCGAAGCAAGATTCCATATGACACACATCATCAAGGAGTTATATCAGGTGCGTCCTAATTGATTTCTGAGCATATCGTATGTTCTATGCAAACCGTGCATCTATCTTGCATCAAGATTAGCACTATCTCCAAACAGACCAAACCGAGCTTTCACTTGAGCCCCTTGACCTAGGAGGACCATCGGGTGTGTCCAAAATGGTTTCTTATCCTATGGTGCATTAGATGCAAACTATGCACCTATCTTGCACGGAAACTAACACTGTCTCTAAACGGACCAAAGTGAGATTCCATATGACATATGTCATCTAGGAGTTCCATCTGATGTGTCCCAATTGATTTTTGAGCATATGGTATGTTCCATGCAAATCGTGCACCTATATTGCATCAAGATTAGCACTATCTCAAAACAGACAGAACCGAGCCTCCACTTGAGCCTCTTCACCTAGGAGTACCAACAGGTGCTTCCAAAATGGTTTTTTAGACTTCAGTGCATTAGGCGCAAACCCTGCACATATCTTGCACCGAAACTAATACTGTCTCTAAGCACACAAAAGCGAGGTTCCATATGACACATGTCATCAAGGAGTTCTATCGGGTGTGTCCAAATTAATTTCTAAGCATATGGTACGTTCCATGCAGACCGTGCTTCTATCTTGCATCAAGATTAGCACTATCTCCAAATAGATCAAACCGAGCTTTCACTTCAGCCTTTTAACTAGGAGTACCATCGGGTGTGTCCAAAATGGTTTCTTAGCCTATGCTGCATTATGTGCAAACCTTGCACCTATCTTGCACCGAAACTAACACTGTCTCCAAACAGACCAAAGCAAGATTTTGTATGACACACGTCATCTAGGAGTTCCATCATGTGCGTCCAGATTGATTTCTAAGCATATGGTATGTTCCTTGCAAATCGTGCACCTATCTTGTATCAAAATTAGCACTATCTCCAAAGAGATCGGACCGAGCTTCCGCTTGAGCCTCTTCACCGAAGTACCAACAGGTGCTTCCAAAATGGTTTCTTAGACTATGGTGCATAAGGCGCAAACCATGCACCTATCTTGCACCGAAACTAACATTGTCTCCAAACAGACCAAAGCGAGATTCCATATGACACGTCATCTAGGAGTTCCATTGGGTGCGTCCAAATTGATTTCTTAACATATGGTACGTTGCATGCAAACTGTGCAACTATCTTGCATCAAGATTAGCACTATATCTGAACAGACCAAATCGAGCCTCCACTTGAGCCTCTTCAACTTCGAGTACCATCGGGTGCGTCTGAAATTGTTTTTTAGCCTATGGTGCATTAGGCGTAAACCGTGGACATATCTTCTACCAAAACTAACACTGTCTCTAAATGAACTGAAGCAAGATTCCATATGACACACATCATCAAGGAGTTATCAAGTGCGTCCTAATTGATTTCTGACCATATCGTATGTTCCATGCAAACCCTGCATCTATCTTGCATCAAGATTAGCACTATCTCCAAACAGACCAAACCAAGCTTTCACTTGAGCCCCTTGACCTAGGAGAACCATCGGGTGCGTTATCCTATGGTGCATTAGGTGCAAACCGTGCACCTATCTTTCACCGAAACTAACAATCTCTCCAAATTGACCGAAGCGAGATTCCATATGACACACGTCATCAAGGAGTTCCATCGGGTGCATCCAAATTGATTTCCAAGAATATGGTATGTTCCATGCAAACCATACACCTTCCTTGCATAAGGATTAGCACTATCTCCAAACTGACCGAACCAAGCTTCCACTTGGGCCTCTTCACTTAGGAGTACCAAATAGTGCGTCCAAATTGGTTTCTAAGCATATGGTATGTTAGGCGTATGGTATGTTAGCACTATCTGCAAACAGACCGAACCGAGCTTCCACTTGAGCCTCTTCATCTAGGAGTACAAACAAGCACGTCAAAAATGGTTTCTTAGACTATGGTGCTTTAGGCACAAACTATGCACCTATCTTGCACCGAAACTAACACTGTCTCCAAACAGACCGAAGCGAGATTCCATATGACACATGTCGTCTAGGAGTTCCATCTAGTGCATCCAAATTGATTTTTGAGCATATGGTATGTTCCTTGCGAATCGTGCAACTATCTTGCATCAAGATTAGCACTATCTCTAAACAGACCGAACCGAGCCTCCACTTGAGCCTCTTCAACTAGGAATACCAACAGGTGCTTCCAAAATGGTTTCTTAGACTTTGGTGCATTAGGCGCAAACCATGCACATTTCTTGCATCGAAACTAATACTGTCCCTAAGCACACCAAAGTGCGTCCAAAATGGTTTCTTAGCCTATGCTGCATTATGTGCAAACTATGCACCTATCTTGCACCGAAACTAACACTGTCTCCAAACAGACCGAAGCAAGATTTCGTATGACACACGTCATCTAGGAGTTCCATCATGTGCGTCCAGATTGATTTCCAAGCATTTGGTATGTTCCATGCAAACCGTGCACCTATCTTGCATTAAGATTAGCACTATCTCCAAACAGACTGAACCGAGCATCCACTTGAGCCCCTTCACCTAGGAGTACCAACAAGTGCGTCCAAAATGGTTTCTTAGACTATGGTGCATTAGGTGCAAATTGTGCACCTATCTTCCACTGAAACTAACAATATCTCCAAATGGACCGAAGCGAGATTCCATACGACACACGTCATCAAGGAGTTCCATCGGGTGCATCCAAATTGATTTCCAAGCATATGCTTGATGAATACAAGACGTCAGATATATTTTGGTGTGAGGCCATCAACACCGCTTGCCATGCCATCAATCGCCTCTATCTACACAAGAAACTCAAGAAGACTTCATATGAGCTTCTCACCGGTAACAAACCCAAGGTGTCCTACTTTAGAGTGTTTGGGTGTAAATGCTTCATACTAAACAAAAGACCCAAAACCTCTAAGTTTGCACCTAAAGTAGATGAAGGATTTCTTCTTGGCTATGGATCAAATGAGCACGCCTATCGAGTCTTCAACAAAACTCTAGGTAGAGTTGAAGTGTCGATAGATGTGACATTTGATGAATCTAATGGCTCTCAAGTGGAGCAAGTTGATCTAAGTGTTGTAGGAAAGGAAGATCCACCTTGTAAGGCAATCAAGCAAATGTCCATCGGTGACATTAGGCCACTGGAAGGATAAGTCTCAGAAAAGGAGGATCCACCAGCTGTTGCTGCACAAATTTCCACTGACGTACTCGACAAGGATGCACAACACACACCTACTAGAAATCAGCAGGGCGGCAGTGCCGCCCCCTCCACCTCAGCAGCAGACCCTCCTGCTTCTATATCACAAGTTGAAGGAATCAACCTAGAGCCCATTTTTGAACAAGAAGAAGCTGAAGGTTCAGAGGAGTAGAAAAAGCTTGATGAGTATCCAAGACTTCCACAAAATATACAACAAGATCATCCCATCGACAACATTCTTGGAAGCATTCGAAAAGGGGTAACAACTAGATCTCATTTGGTTAACTTTTGTCAATTTTACTCGTTTTGTCTCCTCTTTGGAACCACTCAAGGTCGAACAAGCACTTGGAGATCCGGATTGGGTCATGGCAATGCAAGAGGAGCTTAACAACTTTGAGAGAAATCAAGTATGGACCTTGGTTGAAAGGTCAAATACCAATGTTATTGGAACAAAATGGGTCTTTCGCAACAAGCAAGATGAACATGGTGTGGTGACAAGAAACAAGGCAAGATTGGTAGCTCAAGGATTTACTCAAGTAGAGAGATTGGATTTTGAAGAAACATATGCACCGGTAGCAAGGCTTGAGGCAATTCGAATGCTCTTAGCTTTTGCTGCCCATCATGACTTCAAGTTATATCAAATGGATGTCAAGAGTGCATTCCTCAATGGTCCAATACAAGAATTGGTCTACGTTGAGCAACCACCGGGATTTGAAGACCCCAAGTTTCCAAACCATGTGTTCAAACTCCAAAAGGCACTCTATGGGCTGAAACAAGCACCAAGAGCATGGTATGAATGCCTTAAGGAATTCTTGGTTAAACAAGGCTTTGACATAGGGAAAGCCGATCCTACACTCTTCACTCATAAAGTTCGTAATGATATATTTGTGTGCCAAATATATGTCAATGACATAATATTTGGTAGTACTAATCATTTGTATGTTGAAGAATTTAGTAGGACCATGACGAAGAGATTTGAGATGTCCATGATGGGTGAATTGAAGTTCTTCCTTGGATTTCAAATCAAACAAGTGAAGGAAGGAACTTTCATAAGTCAAACCAAGTACACTCATGATATGCTTAAGAAGTTTGACATGGTGAATGCCAAGCCTATCAAAACTCCCATTCCAACTAATGGACATCTTGATCTAAATGAAGAAGGGACAGCCGTGGATATCAAGGTATATCGTTCCATGATTGGCTCTCTTCTTTACTTATGTGCATCTAGGCCGGACATAATGCTTAGTGTGTGCATGTGTGCTAGATTTCAAGCCAACCCAAAAGAGTGTCACTTAGTGGCTGTTAAGAGAATCTTACGATATCTAGTTCACACACTGAACCTTGGCTTGTGGTATCCTAAGGGTTCCAAGTTCAATCTACTTGGCTATTCGGACTCCGATTACGCCGGTTGCAAAGTAGATAGAAAAAGCACTTCGGGGACATGTCAATTGCTTGGACGGTCCTTATTGTCTTGGAGCTCTAAGAAGCAAAATTGTGTAGCCCTTTCCACTGCGGAGGCCGAGTATGTTGTAGCCGGCGCATGCTGTGCTCAACTACTTTGGATGAAGCAAACCCTTCAAGATTTCGGATGTCACCTCACCAAAATCCCATTATTATGTGACTATGAAAGCGCCATAAAGCTTGCAAACAACCCCGTAAGTCACTCAAGAACTAAACACATAGACATCCGACATCATTTCTTGAGAGACCACGAAGCTAAAGGAGATATTGAAATTCGTCATGTGAGCACCGAAAAGCAACTAGCCGATATTTTCACTAAACCCCTCGATGAGTCAAGGTTTTGTGAGCTGCGTAGTGAAATAAATATCCTTGATTCTCGTAACGTGACTTGAAATCCTGCACATATATGTTTGTCAACCTAGCGACATAGGCAAAATCTTGAAAAGCTGATTTACAAGTCTTTCAAAACATTTACAAAATGTCTCTTAGTATTATGATCATAGTATGTATTGTTGTTTGTTTGCTGATCATAATACTTAGGGATTAACCTGTCCTTATCTAAAGTAAAGAATAGGAAAAGGATTTAGCTGTACCCCTGCAAGTTGGACAGGGCGACAGTGTCGCCCTTTGAATCCACAATGGATTCGGGCCCAATTTGGCTGAGGCGCGGGGCCCATCTCCCTCTACCTCTTTTCTCTCTGGCTCCGCCCCTCCTCTTTCCTTTCTCTCCCAGACGTGCACAGCACCTCCCTTCTCCTTCTCCTCTCCTCTAGGGTTAGGGCAAGGTGCAAGTGCTCATAGCCATGATCTCCACGGCCCTTGGCGAGTTCCCAGCCTCTCCTCTCGTTGCTGGTGACTGCCCCCCCGCTCAAGCCTTGGGCATTGCTCTTCTTTCCTCTTCATTCAACACATAAGATGGATCGAGAAGGAGATGATGCTAGGGGAAAGAGGAAAGTGTTGGCGAAGCAATTGGCTCGCAGAGGCAGGGGGAGGACAGCGGGAGGTAGTGGTGCAGCACCTCGAGCCACTGATAGAGCAGCACATGATCAATATGTGGCTGAGGAGGAAATGAATCAAAGGATTGGATACACCATCCCAATTATGCATGGCACACCAAATCACCTCACAGGGTTTGATGACAACTATATGAGGGACAATGAGGATGAGTTTGTTCTCACAGAGCCTCACAACAATGTGAGACATACAGTGGTTGACTATGGGAGGAGTTGGAAGGCTACTGGTGATGCCAGAGAGATTGATCCCTATGCTGCAGATAAGCTGTTGGGGGTTGATTATAGATTTTCGAATGTGATCCACTCCAACTTCTATGCCACAGCCATCATGACAAAGCCTAGGGGCAAAATCTGCAAGATGCAATATGTTGATTTCAATGAGCTGCAAGATAGAAATGAGTTTGCTGCTGCCATAAAGACATGTGACAGATTCCAGTTGACTGATATCATGAGTTTCAGGTATGATTGGAATAGAGAAATACTTGCACAGTTTCATGCCACATATTTTTGGAACAGGGATGAGGATGAGATCCACTGGATGACAGATGGTAGGCATTATCGCATTGATTTTGTCACCTTCTGTCGTATTCTTGGTTTTGGACAGATTCATAGATCTTTCAGTAGGATCCATGATGTGCGTCGCCTTGAGCCACATGAGGTGAGTTTTATGTGGGAAGATCCTAGCAAGGCTGATGGGAGAAGGACAGGGTTCAAGGCAATTTATTACACCATGAACAACCTGTTTAGAATCACTCTCAATCCCAAGGACAATGCAACTGATCTAAATGGATATATCACTAATGTGTTGTCTAGATTCCCAGAGTGGTGAGAGATTCAATGTAGGAAGATTTATTTGGGTTGAGTTAGCTTATGCCATGGATGATGGAAGAAGGTCGCTGCCATATGCACCTTATCTGATGTTCATGATTAAGAGGGTTTTAGGTCAGAGATTCCCCAATGACTGCATTCATGGTGTTTACAACATAAAGAAGACACATGGGGGTAAGGGGAGCAGCGGGGCAGCAGCCGGTTCACCCACTAGAGAGACATCCTTTGCTCACAGAGATGTTCCTGAGTCCTCTAGGAGTGGCAGGAAAAAGAAGAGCAAGAAGCTGGGGAAGATGAGTGAATGGATCAAGGCCTACCTGTACCTATGCTGCAAACACTGCTTATGAGGATCGTTTGGAGAACAGAGAGGCAGTTAGGGTAGCTAGGGAGTTGGCTGGTCTTCCGCCTCTTGCACCAGTTAGGCCTCCTCCTCAATTCCCTAACCTACCTAGTCTGTCAGACACCTCTTCTGAGGATGAGCAGCCCCATGGAGATGCATAGGAGCAGCACTTTGAGCAGCCTGATGGTGATGATAGTGATGATGAGGGGATCTGGGCAGCAGAGGAAGATCCACAGGTTCAGGAGACCTTGCTACGTGTCTACTCTCGACGTCCTCGTGACCCTTTAGAGGCAGCTGGGCCTTCTTCTTTAGCTCCACCTCAATGTTCGCTTCACCTCGACCACTCATGTTTAGGGACGTGCTAGAGTTGACTCCGACAGCGACGACGAGTGATTTCTCTTCTTTTCTTATCTCTTTTTGGTGTTTGACGCCAATGGGGGAGAAAATTAGAGGGGTCAAATTAGTTTTGAGATCTAGCTGCGCTTCATGTCCTATCTTTTGAGAGTAGTCTTTAGGTTGTGAGAGAAAACCGTTGAAAAACTCTATTTTATGTATTATGGCTACCTCATCTCACTATTTGCTTTGGATATGGACTTGTTTTAAGAACAACGGTTTTATTATTTAGTTCAGTTCACTGTGTTGTCTCTCCTCTCTAGTTTCTGCTGTGTTTTTCTGGTTGTTGTCTGACTGTTGGGTATTAGGCCGGCAGTGCCGCCCTTCTAGGCCGGCAGTGCCGCCCTATGCCTCAGCAGCCAAGCAGCTCTGTTGTTTAACTATCTGTTTGCATCACGTCTTGTCTTGTGACACTTTGCACAACACCCCATAGCAGGCATGGATGTAGGGGGAGGTCCTCCTAATTGAAGATGTAAGACCTTGCATCATAAAGCAAGCTTTTAGGATTCAATCCTCATTTACATCTTCAGGGGGAGGCCCCTATAATCCTGGCTCGAAAATCTTAATTCTTGTTCATATTGTTGAAAGCTCTAATTAGGTTGTCATCAATCACCAAAAAGGGGGAGATTGTAAGTGCAATCAAGCCCTATTGTGGTTTTTGGTGTTAATGACAACAAAATTAGAAGACTAACAAGTTTTATCGAGTTAATGAGCAGGGGATCAATTTATGGAAATGATGTACAGGTTGCTGATATTCTAAAAATATGTTTGAGCTGATCCAAACTCAAGGATGTGTTACTTCATTTTATTTTCTTTATTTGAGTTTAGGAAAAGCCGTACTATAAAGGGGAATTCTAGAATTGTTGGTCAACTGTGCAACCAGATGCTCATCTTCACAAAACAACATCCTCTTTCTCAGCCAAAGCAGCACGCAAAACAGTTTCTTTCTTAACCTGCTCTGGCCAGGGTGGCAGTGCCGCCCTCTCCTGACCGTTGGGACCTAGGGGATATCTTTACCTCTGGACGCTCCTCACAACGGTCATCACAGACCTCAGACGACTTATCTCTTGCTCAGACAGACCAGAGCTCTCTCTCTCTCTCCTCCATTGTTGCCCTCCATCCCTCAAGCATCAATCTTTTAGAAAAAAGGCAGCAAAACTCGATTGGAGAGTAGATCCACTGATTCCCAAGGTCTAAGAGCATTTCGTTCACGTTTGGTCGGAGGTTCTAGGGTTTGTTACTCTTGGAGCTTGCTCCTAGCCGGCTAGGCGTCGCCCATGAGCTTGCCCACTTGTGTGCCAGCCTTGGGAGGTTTGTAAACTTGTTTTGCAGCTAAGAAATTACCCCTCACTTCAAGAGTTCACTCTCTTGACTTGAGAACGAGGGTAGGGCAAGCCTTTGTGGCAAGCCTAAGCCTAGTGTGGCTTCCTCAACAACGTGGACCTAGGCAAGCCTTTGTGGTGAGCTGAACCACGGGATAAATCACTGAGTCTTGTGTGCTTCTTGCAGATTATTTCTCAAGTTATACTCTTCTAGGGTTTGGTGGCCCTATCTAGTCTTGAGAGACTTTTCTTTGACATCCAGTCTTCGTACTGGATCTTATCTTTGTTTTGCAGGATTGTGTTCTTCACCACCTAAGTTTACTTCCTCCAAAGTTGTACCACCTTTGGTATTTTATTTGAAGGCCAGCAGTACCGCCCTCTGTTCTAACAGAGTTTTGAGTTGAATTTTTGCAGGCCTATTCACCCCCCTCTAGGCCTCTTTAACTTCCAGGAGATCCTACAGTATGTTCCATGCAAATCATGCACCTATCTTGCATCAAGATTGGCACTATCTCCAAATAGATCAAACCGAGCTTTCACTTGAGCCTCTTCACCGAAGTACCAACAGGTGCTTCCAAAATGGTTTCTTAGACTATGGTGCATTAGGCACAAACCCTGCACATATCTTGCACCAAAACTAACACTGTTTCTAAAGATTCCATATGACACACGTCATCAAGGAGTTCCTTCGGGTGCATCCAAATTGATTTCCAAGCATATGGTATGTTCTATGCAAACCGTGTACCTATCTTGCATCAAGATTAGCACTATCTCCAAATAGACCGAACCGAGCTTCCACTTGAGCCTCTTCATCTAAGAGTACAAACAGGTGTGTCAAAAATGGTTTCTTAGACTATGGTGCATTAGGCACAAACTATGCACCTATCTTGCACCGAAACTAACATTGTCTCCAAACAGACCGAAGCGAGGTTCCATATGACACACGTCATCTAGGAGTTCTATTGGGTGCGTCCAAATTGATTTCTTAACATATGGTACGTTGCATGCAAACTGTGCAACTATCTTGCATCAAGATTAGCACTATATCCGAACAGACCAAATCGAGCCTCCACTTGAGCCTCTTCAACTACGAGTACCATCGGGTGCGTCTAAAATTGTTTCTTAGCCTATGGTGCATTAGGCGTAAACCGTGCACATATCTTCTACCAAAACTAACACTGTCTCTAAACGAACCGAAGCGAGATTCCATATGACACAAATCATCAAGGAGTTATATCAGGTGCGTCCTAATTGATTTCTAAGCATATCGTATGTTCCATGCAAACCGTGCATCTATCTTGCATCAAGATTAGCACTATCTCCAAACAGACCGAACCGAGCATCCACTTGAGCCCCTTCACCTAGGAGTACCAACAAGTGCGTCCAAAATGGTTTCTTAGACTATGGTGCATTAGGTGCAAACTGTGCACCTATCTTGCACCAAAACTAACAATGTCATGTGTTGTGTGCCCCCATGATCAAGTACCCAATGCCTTCCTCCAGCTTTATAATTTATCTACAAAACAAATCAATGTTTCTTAGGTACCCATACTTGTTTGGGTCTTTGGAGGTTAGTGACTAAGCTTTTTGGTACCCAAATGGCCTTCTTCTTTGGACCGACAATTGGTGTACCAACAAACTTAGCATGCACACCCTTCTCACCCTTGGTAAGCACATAACAAGAATCAAATGGAATGTAAGATACATTAGCATTTTTCTTGTTCTTGTTCACTTTATTGCAATTAAGCTCTAGGTGCCCAACTTGCTTGCATTTGTTGCAATACCAACTGTTGCTCTTCACAAAGCTAGGCTTGTGAGTTGCAAAGGCCGCCTTGCCTTTCTTGGGGGTATAGCCTAATACCTCTTTGTTGAGAGAAAACCTTTGACTACCCAAGCACTTTAGCAAGCGGGCCTCACCACCATAGGCCTTGCCTAGGGCGTGAGTGAGCTCATCCACCTCTCTCTTGAGAGTCTCATTCTCAACCTTTAGTGAGGTATCACAAGTGACACTAACACTAGAAGTAGAGGTAGAGTTGGTGGTGGTGGATGAAGACCTACAAGAAGAGTTAGTGGCAACAACAATAGGTGGGTTGGGTGATTCTTTAATTAAGTCGCAAGTTGTGCCCACATCACATGTACAACAACATTTTCCATGTTCTCTTCTAACAACAAGGAGTGAGCTTTCTCAATCTTGGTGTGAGCCTTGCCAAGCTTCTCATGGGCTTCCACTAGCCTCTCATGATTAGCATTGAGCTCATCAAAGGATTGCTCAAGAGCTTTTAACTTCTTGGCCAATTCTTTGCACTTCTTGTTTTTAGATTGAATGAGAGATTCGGCTTGTTCTAACATGTCCATGAGTTGTTCATTAGTGAATTTATTTTCATCATTACTATCACTATCATGTTCATGTTCACTTTCACTTTCATCATATTGTAACTTGTGGCACTTGGCCATGAAGCATGAAGGAGTGTCGAAGAGTGATGGCTTGTTGATAGCAATGCTTGCAAGTGCCTTCTTTTTGGATGATTTGTCATCATCGCTTAAGTCATCATCCGAAGAGGCATCACTATCCCATGTCACAATATAGGATCCACCCTTCTTCTTCTTCTTGAAGACCATCTTCTTCAATTTCTTTTCTTTCTTCTCCTTCTTATTCTTCTTGTTATGCTCATCATTGTCACTATTGTAAGGACAATCCGCCACAATATGATCGGGGCTCTTGCACTTGTAGCAAAGCCTCACATATTCCTTGTTCTTGGAGTTGTCCCTTCTCTTCCTTGTATGGTAGCCCTTTTTCTTCATCATCTTGCCAAACTTGCGGACAAAGAGTGCTAGTGCTTCATCATCACTATCATCATTGGAACACTCCTCATCACTTGATTCTTCCTTGTTCTTGCTCTTGGATGAAGAGCTAGCTTTGAATGCTCCACTCTTCTTCTTCTTATCATCATCATCCTTCTTCATGACCTCATCATCATCATTGTCATTATATTGATCTTCGGTCATGACATCTCCAAGTACCTCATTGAGAGATACACCTATCAATCCACCTCTAAAGATGATTGTTCTCAATGTCTTGAACCTCTTGGGCAAGCACATCAAGAACTTGTGAATGAAGTCCTCATCCTTCACTTTCTCACCAAGGCCCTTGAGGTCATTGATGATGACTTAGAGCCTATAGAACATTTCTGGAATTGACTCATCATCCTTCATATTGAAGTTTGATAGCTTGTCCTTGAGCATGTACAACTTGGCACTTTTTACCATTGTAGTGCCCTCATATGTTTCTTCTAGCCTTGTCCACACTTCTTGCCTTCTCAAGATCTTTGACTTGTTCAAATACCTTTGAATCAATGCCATTATAGTTGTGTTGAGAGCCATTGTATTGCATTGCTTGTTTGCTCTCTCATTGTCGGTGGGGTTAGCGGGGTCAAGGATCACAAAATCATTCTCCGTGACTTCCCAGACTCTATCATTGATTGATCCAAGATACATTTTCATTTTTCTCTTCCAATAGTCAAAAGAACTTGTTCCATCAAAGAACGGTGGTTTGCCCCCAACATGGTTGAACACTATTTGAGCCATAATTTGAGCACCGAGGTTGTTAAGCCTTCACAAAACTGTGACCACGGCTCCGATACCACTTGAAAGGTGCTAATATGGCTAGAGGGGAGGTGAATAGCCTATTTAAAAATCTACAAACTCATAGAGCAAGAGGTTAGTAGATAACAAGCATAGCTTTTTGCTCTAGCTCTAAAGGGGTGTTTGCCAGCCACCTATCCAACAATTCTAGTTGCTATGATCACTATGCACACAAGAGCTATGTCACTACTTACACGAGAGAGCTATCTAAAGTTTCTATACAAGTAAGTAAGCTACTCTAGTTTGCGGGAATATAAGAGAGAGATGGTTTGATCTTTATACCGCCGCATAGAGGGGATGAACCAATCAATAATATGAAGTCCAATCACCAGGAGAAATCCAATGAACAATCATAATGGAGACACACAATTTTCTCTCGAGGTTCACGTGCTTGCTGGCACGCTACGTCCCTATTGTGTCGACCAACACTTGGTGGTTCGCGTGGCTAAGAGGTGTAGCACGAACCTTGTCCTCACTAGGACATCGCAAGAACTGACCCACAAGTGAGTAACTCAATGACACGAGCAATCCACTAAAGTTACCGTTCGGCTCTCCGCAGGGAAGGTACAAGACCCCTCACAATCACCAGGAGATAGCCACGAACAATCACCAACTCGTGCCAATGCTCCTCCGCTGCTCCAAGTCGTCTAGGTGGCGACAACCACCAAGAGTAACAAGAAAACCGCAGCCAAATCGATCCCCAAGTGCCACTAGATGTAATCACTCAAGCAAATGCACTTGGAATCACTCCCAATCTCACAAAGATGAATAATCTATGAAGGAGATGAGAGGGAGGTGTTTGCTTAGGCTCACAAGGATTCAAGTATGCTAGAATGCCAAGAGAGTGAGCCCTAAGTCGGCCAACAACTATTTATAAGCTCCTCAAAACAAATAGAGCCATTGGCTCTTTCACTGGGCTAAAAACGGGGTCACTTGATGAACCACAGGGGGCACCGGACGCTGAACCCCTGTGTCTGGTGCTCTAGAAACAGCCACGTGTTGCCCTATCCACTTTCGCATGTTGATCTCTAACAGTCACCTGCAGAGCACCGGACGCGCTCAAGTTGGCACCGGACGCGTCTGGTACTCACCGGACTTAAACTCAGGGAGGTCTGCAAACTCGTGGGGTCACTGGACGCTGAGCACGGACCGTCCGGTGCTCACTGGTCTCATACCTAGAGAGCATTGCAAAAGCGTAGAACACTGGACTCAAAACACCGGACGCTCAAATAGGATCTAACCTGCGTCCGGTGTTGGGCATCCGGTGCCTAACCCTAGCTGAGCTAGGCACTACCTACACACCGGATGCACAGACACAGCGTCTGGTGCCTCTGAGCCAGCGTCCGGTGAGTGTTTCTCAGCGAGAAACACACCCGCGACTTCTCCAATTTTCCCACCGGTGCAATAGAAAAATTGCACGTCATTTTCTCAAAAAAGCACCGAATCCCGCCGAGCAAGCTCGGCAGGAGGGGGAGAGGAACCCATCCTCTCTCTACCCTTCAAACTTCACCTCCTTTTCAAAGTGTGCCAAGACCACAATGTGTAAACCAACATGTGCACGTGTGTTAGCATTTTCACAAACATTTTCTTCAAAGGAGTTAAGTTAGCTCAGTAGGTTCTAAATGCATGCACATGAATAATGACACCTAGTGGCACTTGATAACCGCTTAGCCAAAGAATTCCCCTCTTTATAGTATGGCTATCTATCCTAAATGTGATCACACCCTCTATGGTGTCTTGATCACCAAAACCAAAACCCTAAGCAATACCTTTGCCTTGATCTCCATAGGGTTTTGTTTTTCTCTTTCTTCTTTTCTAAGTTGAGCACTTGATCATCTTGTGGTCATCACCATCATAATCATGATCATCTCTTGCTCCATCACTTGGCATGTACCAACCTCATTAAGTCTACACACACTTAGTATAGAGGTTAGTACAAGGGTTTCATCAATTATCCAAAACCAAACTAGGGCTTTCGACAGTTTGCGCCTAATGCACCATAGTCTAAGAAACCATTTTGGACGCACCTGTTGGTACTCCTAGGTGAAGAGGCTCAAGTGGAAGCTCAGTTCGGTCTTTTTGGAGATAGTGCTAATCTTGATGCAAGATAGGTGCACAGTTTGCATGGAACGTACCATATGCTCAAAAATCAATTTGGACGCACTAGATGGAAGACCTAGATAATGTGTGTCATATGGAATCTCGCTTTGGTCTGTTTGGAGACAGTGTTGGTTTCGGTGCAAGATATGTGCACAATTTGCACCTAATGCACCATAGGCTGAGAAACCATTTTAGACGCACCTGATCGTACTCCTTGGTGAAGAGGCTCAAGTAGAAGCTCAATGTGGTCTGTTTGGAGATAGTGCTAATCTTGATGCTAGATAGGTGCA
Source organism: Sorghum bicolor (assembly GCF_000003195.3). Taxonomy (NCBI): domain Eukaryota; kingdom Viridiplantae; phylum Streptophyta; class Magnoliopsida; order Poales; family Poaceae; genus Sorghum; species Sorghum bicolor. The sequence goes on from NC_012871.2 coordinate 34,403,005, forward strand.
CAGTTTGCATGGAACATACCATATGCTCGGATATCAATTTGGACGCACCCAATGGAACTCCTAGATGACGTGTGTCATATGGAATCTTGCTTCGGTTTGTTTAGAGATAGTGTTAGTGTCGGTGCAAGATAGGTGCACGGTTTGCACCTAATGCACCATAGGCTAAGACACCATTTTGGATGCACTTGATGGTACTCCTAGGTGAAGAGGCTCAAGTGAAAGTTCGGTATGATCTGTTTGGGGATATTGCTAATTTTCATGTAAGATAGGTGCATGGTTTGCTTGGAACGTACCATATGCTTGAAAATCAATTTGGACACACCCGATGGAACTCCTAAATGATGTGTGTCATATGTAATCTCGCTTTGGTCCATTTGGAGAAAGTGTTAGTTTTGGTGTAATTTGCGCCTAATGGACCATAGGCTAAGAAACAATTTTGGATGCACCCGATGGTACTCCTAGGTAAAGGGGCTCAAGTAAAAGCTTAGTTTGGTCTGTTTGGAGATAGTGCTAATCTTGATGCAAGATAGTTGCACGGTTTGCATGGAACTTACTATATGCTCGGAAATCAATTTGGACGCACCCAGTGGAACTCCTAGATGACGAGTGTCATATGGAATATCGCTTCGGTCTATTTGGAGACAGTGTTAGATTCGGTGCAAGATAGCTGCACGGTTTGTGCCTAATGCACCATCGGCTAAGAAACAATTTTGGACGCACCAGATGGTACTCCAAGGTAAAGGGGCTCTAGTGAAAGCTTCGTTTGGTCTGTTCGAAGATAGTGCTAATCTTTATGCAAGATAGGTGCACGGTTTGCATGGAATGTACCATATGCTCAGAAATCAATTTGGACGCACCCAATGAACTCCTAGATGACGTGTGTCATATGGAATCTCACTTCGGTTTGTTTGGAGATAGTGTTCATTTCTGTGCAAGATTGGTGCATGGTTTGCTCCTAATGCACCATAGGCTAAGAAACTATTATGGAAGCACCCGATGGTACTCCTAGGTGAAGAGGCTCAAGTGAAAGCTTGCTACGATCTGTTTGGAGATAGTGCTAATCTTCATGTAAGATAGGTGCACGGTTTGTATGGAACATACCATATGCTTGAAAATCAACTTGGACGCACCCGATAGAACTCCTTGATGATGTGTGTCATGTGATATCTCACTTTGGCCTATTTGCAAATAGTGTTAGTTTCAGTGCAAGATAGGTGCATGGTTTGTGCCTAATGCACCATACTCTAAGATGATATTGCACGGTTTGTGACTAATGCACCATACTCTAAGAAATGATTTTGGACGCACCCAATGGTACTCCTAGGTGAAGGGGCTCAAGTGAAAGCCCAGTTTGGCCGGTTTGGAGGTAGTGCTAATCTTGATGCAAGATAGGTGCACGGTTTGCATGGAATGTACCATATGCTCAAAAATCAATTTGGATGCACCAGATAGAACTTCAAGATGGCGTGTGTCATATGGAATCTCACTTCGGTCCATTTGGAGATTGTGTTAGTTTTGGTGCAAGATAGATACACTGTTTGTGTCTACTGCACCATAGGCTTAGAAACCGTTGTGGAAGCACCCAATGATACGTCTATGTGAAGAGGCTCAAGTGAAAGCTCAGTACAATCTATTTGGAGATAGTGTTAGTTTTGCTGCAAGATTGGTGCACGGTTTGTGCCTAATGCACCATACTCTAAGAAAACATTTTTGATGCACCTGATGGTACTCCTAGCTGAAGAGGCTCAAGTGGAAGCTCGGTTCGGTCTATTTGGAGATAGTGCTAATCTCGATGCACGATAGTTGTACGGTTTGCATGGAGTGTACCATATGCTCGAAAATCAATTTGGACGCACCTGATGGAACTCCTAGATGATATGTGTCATATAGAATCTCGTTTTGGTCTATTTGGAGACAGTGTTAGTTTTGGTGCAAGATATTGCACGGTTTGTGCCTAATGCACCATAACCTAAGAAACCATTTTGGACGCACCTATTGGTACTGCTAGGTGAAGAGGCTCAAGTGGAAGCTCGGTTCGGTTTGTTTGGCGACAGTGCTAATCTTGATGCAAGATAGGTGCACAGTTTGCATGGAATATCCCAGATGCTTGGAAATCAAATTGGATGCACCCGATGGAACTCCTAGATGAAGTGTGCCATATGGAATCTCGCTTCGGTCCGTTTGGAGACAATATTAGTTTCAGTGTAAGAAACCATTTTTTACAGTTTGCGCCTAATGCACCATAGTCTAAGAAACCATTTTTTACACATCTGTTGGCACTCCTGGGTGAAGAGGCTCAAGTGGAATCTCGGTTTGGTCAATTTGCAGATAGTGCTAGTCTTGATGCAAGATAGGTGCATGCTTTGCACGGAACATACCATATGCTTGGAAATCAATATGGACGCACCTCATGAAACTCCTAGATGACGTGTGTCATATGAAATCTCGCTTTGGTCTATTTGGAGATAGTGTTAGTTTCGGTGCAAGATATATGCACGGTTTGTGCCAAATGCACCATAGGCTAAGAAACCATTTTAGAAGCACCCGATGGTACTCCTAGGTGAAGAGGCTCAAGTGGAAGCTCCGTTTGGTCTATTCAGAGATATTGCTAATCTTGATGCAAGATAGGTGCACTATTAGTGTGGAACATATCATATGCTCTGAAATCAATTTGGACACACCCAATGAAACTCCTAGATGACGTGTGTCATATGGAATCTTGCTTTGGTCTTTTTAGAGACTGTTAGTTTCACTGCAAGATAGGTGCACGGTTTGTGCCTAATGTGATGTGTGTCACATGGAATCTAGCTTCGGTCTGTTTGGAGATAGTGTTAGATTCAGTGCAAGATAGGTGCACGGTTTGCGCCTAATGCACCATAGGCTAAGAAATGATTTTTGACGCACCCGATGGTACTCCTAGGTAAAGGGGCTCAAGTGAAAGCTCGGTTTGGTCTGTTTGGAGATAATGCTAATCTTGATGCAAGATAGGTGCACGGTTAGCATATGGAATGTACCATATGCTCAGAAATCAATTAGGATGCACCCAATAGAACTCCTAGATGACGTGTGTCGTACGGAATCTCACTTTAGTCCATTTGGAGATAGTGTTAGTTTTGGTGCAAGATCGGTGCACGGTTTCCGCCTAATGCACCATAGGCTCACAAACCATTGTGGAAGCACCCGATGGTACTCCTAGGTGAAGAGGCTCAAGTGAAAGCTCGGTACGATCTGTTTGGAGATAGTGCTAATCTTCATGTAAGATAGGTGCACGGTTTGCAAGGAACATACCATATGCATGAAAATCAATTTGGACGCACCCGATAGAACTCCTAGATGATGTGTGTCATCTGATATCTCGCTTTGGTCTGTTTGAAGATAGTGTTAGTTTCGGTGCAAGATGGTTTATGGTTTGTGCCTAATGCACCATACTCTAAGAAGATATTGCACGGTTTATGCCTAATGCACCATACTGTAAGAAACGATTTTGGACGCACCCGATGGTACTCCTAGGTGAAGGGTCTCAAGTGAAAGCTCGGTTTGGTCAGTTTGCAGATAGTGCTAATCTTGATGCAAGATATTTGCATGGTTTGCGTAGAATGTCCCATATGCTCGGAAATCAATTTGGATGCACCTGATGGAACTTCTAGATGACGTGTGTCATATGGAATCTCACTTCAGTCCGTTTGGAAACAATATTTGTTTTAGTGCAGGATAGGTGCATAGTTTGCGCCTAATGCACCATAGTCTAAGAAACCATTTTGAATGCACCTATCGATACTCCTAGGTGAAGAGGCTCAAGCTGAAGCTCGGTTCGGTCTGTTTTGAGACAGTGCTAACCTTAATGCAAGATAGGTGCATAGTTTGAATGGGAAATACCATATGCTTGGAAATCAATTTGGAAGCACCCGATGGAACTCCTAGATGACGTGTGTCATATGGAATCTCGCTTCGGTCTGTTTGGAGACAGTGTTAGTTTCGGTGCAATATAGATGCACGGATTGCGCCTAATGCACCATAGGCTAAGAAATCATTTTGGATGCACCTATTGGTACTCCTAGGTGAAGAGGCTCAAGTGGAAGCTCGGTTCGGTCTGTTTGGCGATAGTGCTAACCTTGATGCAAGATTGGTGCATGGTTTGCTTGGAATGTCCCATATGCTCGGAAATAAATTTGGATACACCCGATGGAACTCCAAGATGATGTGTATCATATGGAATCTCGCTTCAGTCCGTTTGGAGACAATATTAGTTTTAGTGCAAGATAGGTGCACAGTTTGCACCTAATGCACCATAGTCTAAGAAACCATTTTGAACGCACCTGTTGGTATTGTTAGTTGAAGAGGCTCAAATGGAAGCTCGGTTTGGTCTGTTTTGAGACAATGCTAATCTTAATGCAAGATGGGTGCACAGTTTGCATGAAACGTACCATATGCTCAGAAATCAATTTGGACGCACCCGTTGGAACTCCTTGATGACGTGTATCTTATGGAATCTCGTTCGGTATATTTAGAGAGTGTTAGTTTTAGTGCAAGATAGGTGCACGGTTTGCGCCTAATGCACCAGAGGCTAAAAAACCATTTTGGACACACCCAATGGTACTCCTAGGTGAAGAGGCTCAAGTGAAAGCTCGGTTCGGTCTATTTGGAGATAGTGCTAATCTTGATGCAAGATAGGTGTACAGTTTGCATGGAAAGTACCATATGCTCAGAAATCAATTTGGACACACCTGATGGAACTCGTAGATGACGTATGTCATATGGAATCTCGCTTTGGTCCGTTTTAAGATAGTGTTAGTTTTGGTGCAAGATAGGTGCACAGTTTGCGCCTAATGCACCATAGTCTAAGAAACCATTTTGCAAAATCTGTTGTTACTCAAAGGTGAAGAGGCTCAAGTGGAAGCTTGGTCCGGTCTGTTTGGAGATAGTGCTAATCTTGATACAAGATAGGTGCATGGTTTGCATGGAACGTACCATATGCTTGGAAATCAATTTGGACACACCCAATGGAACTCCTAGGTGATGTGTGTCATATGGAATCTTGCTTCAGTCTATTTGGAGACAATATTAGTTTTTGTGCAAGATAGGTGCACAGTTTGCACCTAATGCACCATAGTCTTAGAAACCATTTTGAATGCACCTATTGGTACTCCTAGGTGAAGAGTCTCAAGTGGAAGCTCGGTTTACTCTGTTTCGAGAGAGTGCTAATCTTAATGCAAGATAGGTGCACTATTTGCATGAAATTTACCATATGCTCATAAATCAATTTGGACGCACCCGATGGAACTCTTAGATGACGTGTGTCATATGGAGTCTTGCTTCGGTCTGTTTGGAGACAGTGTTAGTTTTGGTGCAAGATAGGCTAAGAAATAGTTTTGGACACACCCGATTGTACTCCTAGGTAAAGGGGCTTAACTGAATGTTCGGTTTGGTCCGTTTGGAGATAGTGCTAATCTTGATGTAAGATAGGTGCACGGTTTGCATGGAATGTACCATATGCTTAGAAATCAGTTTGGATGCACCTGATACAACTCTTAGATGACGTGTGTCATATGGAATCTCACTTCGGTCCACATGGAGATATTGTTAGTTTCGGTGCAAGGTAGGTGCTTGGTGTGCATGAAACATACCATATGCTTGAAAATCAATTTTGACACACCCGATATAACTCCTAGATGATGTGTGTCATCTGATATCTCACTTTGGTCCATTTGGAGGAAGTGTTAGTTTTGGTGCAAGATTGGTGCACGGTTTGTGCCTAATACACCATACTCTAAGAAACCATTTTGGACGCAACCGATTGTACTCTCCGCAGAAGAGGCTCAAGTGGAAGCTCGGTTCGGTCTATTTGGAGATAGTGCTAATCTTGATGCAAGATAGTTGCATAGTTTGCATGGAACGTACCTTATGCTCAGAAATCAATTTAGACGCATCCGATAGAACTTCTAGATGACGTGTGTCATATGTAATCTTGCTTTGGTCCATTTGGAAGATATCTGTGCAAGATAGGTGCACGGTTTGCGCCTATTGCACCACAGGCTAAGAAACCATTTTGGACGCACCCGATGGTACTCCTAGGTGAAGTGGCTCAAGTGAAAGCTCGGTTCAGTCCATTTGGAGATAGTGCTACTCTTGATGCAAAATAGGTGCACAGTTTACATGGAACGTACCATATGGTTGAAAATAAATTTTGACGCACCTGATGGAAGTCCTAGATGACGTGTTTCATATAGAATCTCGTTTCGGTCCGTTTGGAGACAGTGTTAGTTTTGGTGCAAGATAGGTGCATAGTTTGTGCCTAATGCACCATAGCCTAAGAAACCATTTTGGGCGCACCTGTTGGTACTCCTAGATGAAGAGGCTCAAGTGCAAGCTAGGTTCGGTCTGCTTGGAGATACTGCTAATCTTGATGCAGGATAGGTGCATGGTTTGTATGGAACGTACCATATGCTCAGAAATCAATTTGGAGGCACCCGATGGAACTCCTAGATGACATGTGTCATATTTAATCTCGGTTTGGTCCGTTTGTAGATAGTGTTAGTTTCGGTGCAAGATAGGTGGACAGTTTGCGTCTAATGCACCATAGTCTAAGAAACCATTTTGGACGCACCTATTGGTCCGAGGTGAAGAGGCTCAAGTGGAAGCTCGGTTCGGTCTATTTGGTGATGGTGCTAATCTTGATCCAAGATAGGTGCACGGTTTGCATGGAACGTACCATATGCTCAGAAATCAATTTGGACGCACCCGATGGAACTCCTACATGACGTGTGTCATATGGAATCTCGCTTTGGTCCATTTGGAGATAGTGTTAGTTTCGGTGCAAGATAGGTGCATAGTTTGCGTCTAATGCACCATAGTCTAAGAAACCATTTTGGACGCACCTGTTGGTCCGAGGTGAAGAGGCTCAAGTGGAAGCTTGGTTCGGTCTATTTGGTGATGGTGCTAATCTTGATGCAAGATAGCTGCACGGTTTGCATGGAGCGTACCATATGCTCAGAAATCAATTTGGATGCACCCGATGGAACTCTAGATGACGTGTGTCATATGAAATCTCGCTTTGGTCTGTTTGGAGACAGTGTTAGCTTTGGTGCAAGATAGTTGCACAGTTTGCGCCTAATGGCTCTCAAAAAAAAGTTTGCGCCTAATGCACCATTGTCTAAGAAACCATTTTGGACGCACCTATTGGTACTCCTAGGTGAAGAGACTCAAATGGAAGCTCGGTTTGGTCTGTTTGGAGATATTGCTAATCTTGATGCAAGATAGTTGCACAGTTTGCATGGAATGTCCCATGTGCGCAGAAATCAATTTGGACGCACCCAATGGAACTCCTAGATGACGTGTGTCATATGGAATCTCACTTTGATCCGTTTGGAGTCAGTGTTAGTTTTGGTGCAAGATAGGTGCACAGTTTGCACCTACTGCACCATAGCATAAGAAACCAATTTGGACGCACCTATATGTACTCCTAGGTGAAGAGGCTTAAGTGGAAGCCTTGTTTGGTCTATTTGGAGATACTACTAATCTTGATGCAAGATAGGTGCGCGGTTTGCATGGAACATACCATATGCTCAGAAATCCATTTGGAGGCACCTGATGGAACTCCTATTGACGTGTGTCATATGGAATCTCGCTTCCTCCGTTTGGAGACAGTGTTAGTTTCAGTGCAACATAGGTGCATGGTTTATGCCTAATGCACCATAGCCTAAGAAACCAATTTGGACGCACCCGATTGTACTCCTTGCTGAAGAGGCTCAAGTGGAAGCTCGGTTTGGTCTGTTTGGAGATAGTGCTAATCTTGATGCAAGATAGGTGCACGGTTTGCATAGACGTACCATATACTCAGAAATCAATTTGGATGCACCCGATAGAACTCCTAGATGACGTGTGTCATATGGAATCTCACTTTGATCCGTTTGGAGATAGTGTTAGTTTCGGTGTAAGATAGGTGCACAGTGTGCGCCTAATGCACCATAGGCTTAGAAACAGTTGTGGAAGCAACCGATGGTACTCCTAGGTGAAGAGGCTCAAGTGAAAGCTCGGTAAGATCTGTTTGGAGATAGTGCTAATCTTCATGTAAGATAGGTGCAAGGTTTGTATGGAACATACCATATGCTTGAAAATCAATTTGCACGCACATGATAGAACTCCTAGATGGTGTGTGTCATCTAATATCGCTTTGGTCTGTTTGGAGATAGTGTTAGTTTCGGTGCAAGATAGGTGCACGGTTTGTGCCTAATGCACCATACTCTAAGAAACCATTTTGGATGCAGCCAATGGTACTCCTTGCCGAAGAGGCTCAAGTGGATGGTTGGTTCGGTCTGTTTGGAGATAGTGCTAATCTTGATGCAAGATTGCACGGTTTGCATGGAACGTATCATATGCTCAGAATTCAATTTGGATGCACCCGATAGAACTCCTAGCTGAAGAGGCTCAAGTGGAAGCTTGGGTTCGGTCTGTTTGGAGGTACTGCTAATCTTGATGCAAGATAGGTGCATGGTTTGCATGGAATGTACCATATGCTTGGAAATCAATTTGGACGCATCCGAAGGAACTCCTAGATGTCATGTGTTATATGTAACCTCGTCTTGGTCTATTTGGAGATAGTGTTGGTTTCGGTGCAAGATAGTTGCACGGTTTGTGCCTAATGCACCATACTCTAAGAAACCATTTTGGACACACCTGATTGTACTCCTAGCAGAAGAGGCACAAGTGGAAGCTCGGTTTGGTTTGTTTGGAGATAGTGCTAATCTTGACGCAAGATAGGTGCCCGGTTTGCATGGACATACCATATGCTCGAAAATCAATTTGGACGCACCCGATAGAACTCCTAGATGACGTGTGTCATATGGAATCTCACTTCGGGCCATTTAGAGATAGTGTTAGTTTTGGTGCAAGATAAGTGTACGGTTTGCGCCTAATGTACCATAGGCTCAAAAACCATTGTGGAAGCACCCGATGGTACTCCAAGGTGAAGTGGCTCAAGTGAAAGCTCGGTACGATTTGTTTGGAGATAGTGCTAATCTTCATTTAAGATAGGTGCACGGTTTGCATGGAACATACATACCATATGCTTGAAAATCAATTTGGACACACCCTATAGAACTCCTAGGTGATGTGTGTCATCTGATATCTCACTTTTTTTTGTTTGGAGATAGTGTTAGTTTCAGTGCAATATAGGTGCATGGTTTGTGCCTAATGCACCGTACCCTAACAAACCATTTTGGATGCACCCGATTGTGCTCCTAGCTAAAGAGTCTCAAATGGATGCTCGGTTCGGTTTGTTTGGAGATAGTGCTAATCTTGATGCAAGATGGGTGCACGGTTTGCATGAAACGTACTATATGCTCGGAAATCAATTTGGACACACCCGATGGAACTCCTAGATGACGTGTGTCATATGAAATCTCACTTTGGTCTGTTTGGAGGTAGTGTTAGTTTTGGTGGAAGATATGTGCACAGTTTACGCCTAATGCACAATAGCATAAGAATCCATTATGGACGCACCTGTTGCTACTCCTAGGTGAAGAGACTCAAGTGGAAGCTTGGTTTGGTCTGTTTGGAGATACTGCTAATCTTGATGCAAGATAGGTGCACGGTTTGCATGTAACGTACTATATGCCCGAAATCAATTTGGCCACACCCGATGGAACTACTAGATGTTGTATGTCATATGTAACCTTGCTTTGGTCCGTTTGGAGATAGTGTTAGTTTTGGTGCAAGATATGTGCATGGTTTGTGCCTAATGCACCATACTCTAACAAACCCTTTTGGACGCACCAGATTGTACTCCTAAATGAAGACGCTCAAGTGGAAGCTCAGTTTGGTCTATTTGGAGATAGTGCTAATCTTGATGCAAGATAGGTGCACGGTTTGCATGGACGTACCATATGCTAAGAAATCAATTTGGACGCACCCGATAGAACTCCTAGATGACGTGTGTCATATGAAATCTCACTTCGGTCCGTTTAGAGATAGTGTTAGTTTTGGTGTAAGATAGGTGCACGGTATGCACCTAATGCACCATAGGCTTAGCAACACTTGTGCAAGCACCCGATGGTACTCTTTGGAGACAGTGTTAGTTTCGGTGCAAGAAAGGTGCACGGTTTGCGCCTAATGCACGATAGGCTAAGAAACAATTTTGGACGCACCCAATGGTATTCCTAGGTAAAGGGGCACAAGTGAAAGCTTGGTATGGTTTCTTTAGAGATAGTGCTAATCTTGATGCAAAATAGGTGCACGGTTTGCATGGGAAATACCATATGCTTGAAAATAGATTTGGATGCACGTGATGGAACTCCTAGTGACGTGTGTCATATGGAATCTCGCTTCATCTATTTGGAGACAGTGTTAGTTTCAGTGCAAGATAGGTGCACAGTTTATGCCTAATGCACCATAGCCTAAGAGACCATTTTAGATGCACCTGTTGGTACTCCTAGGTGAAGAGGCTCAAGTGGAAGCACCATATTCGGTCTGTTTGGAGATACTACAAATCTTGACGCAAGATAGGTGCACGGTATGCATGGAACGTACCATATGCTCGGAAATCAATTTGGACGCACTTGATAGAACTCCTAGATGACGTGTGTCATATGGAATCTCACTTTGATCCGTTTGGAGATAGTGTTTGTTTCGCTGTAAGATAGATGCACGATGTGCGCCTAATGCACTATAGGCTTAGAAATAGTTGTGGAAGCACCCGATGGTACACCTAGGTGAAGAGACTAAAGTGAAAGCTCGGTACGATCTGTTTGGAGATAGTGCTAATCTTCATGTAAGATAGGTGCACTGTTTGTATGGAACATACCATATGCTTGAAAATCAATTTGGACGCACCCGATAGAACTCCTAGATGGTGTATGACATCTAATATCTCACTTTGGTCTGTTTGGAGATAGTGTTAATTTCGGTGCAAGATAGGTGCACGGTTTGTGCCTAATGCACCATAAACTAAGAAACCATTTTGGACGCACCCGATGGTACTCCTAGCTGAAGGGGCTCCAGAGGAAGGTCGGTTCGGTCTATTTGGAGATAGTGCTAATCTTGATGCAAGATAGTTGCACGGTTTGCATGGAACATACCATATGCTTGGCAATCAATTTGGACGCACCTGATGGAACTCTTAGCTGAAGAGGCTGAAGTGGAAGTTTGGTTCGGTCTATTTGGAGATAGTGCTAATCTTGATGCAAGATAGGTGCACGGTTTGCATGGGACATACCATATTCTTGACAATCAATTTGGATGCACCTGATGGAACTCTTAGATGACGTGTGTCATATGGAGTCTTGCTTCGGTCTGTTTGGAGACAGTGTTAGTTTTGGTGCAAGATAGGTGCACAGTTTGTGCCTAATGAACCATAGGCTAAGAAATAGTTTTGGACACACTCGATTGTACTCTTAGCTGAAGAGGCTCAAGTGGAAGCTCGGTTTGGTCTGTTTGGAGATAGTGCTAATCTTGACGCAAGACAGGTGCACAGTTTGCATGGACGTACCATATACTCGGAAATCAATTTGGACGAACCCGATAGAACTCCTAGATGACGTGTGTCATATGGAATCTCACTTTGATCCGTTTAGAGATAGTGTTAGTTTCGGTGTAAGATAGGTGCATAGTGTGCGCCTAATGCACCATAGGCTTAGAAACAGTTGTGGAAGCACCTGTTTGTACTCCTAGATGAAGAGGCTCAAGTGGAAGCTTGGTTCGGTCTGTTTGGAGATAGTGCTAATCTTGATGCAAGATAGGTGCACGGTTTGCATGGAACTTACCGTATGCTCAGAAATCAATTTGGACGCACCAGATGGAACACCAAGATGACAAGTGTCATATGGAATCTCACTTCGGTCCGTTTAGAGACAGTGTTAGTTTTGGTGCAACATAGGTGCACGGTTTGCACCTAATGCACCATAGGATAAGAAACCATTTTGCACGCACCCGATGGTACTCCTAGGTCACGGGGCTCAAGTGAAAGCTCAGTTTGGTCTGCTTGGAGATAGTGCTATTCTTGATGCATGATAGATGCACGGTTTGCATGGAACATACGATATGCATAGAAATCAATTAGGACGCACCTGATATAACTCCTTATGATGTGTGTCATTTGGAATCTTGCTTCGGTTCGTTTACACATAGTGTTAGTTTTGGTAGAAGATATGTGCACGGTTTACGCCTAATGCACCATAGGCTAAGAAACCATTTTAGACGCACCCGATGGTACTCGTAGTTGAAGAGGCTCAAATGGAGGCTCGATTTGGTTTGTTCGGATATAGTGCTAATCTTGACGCAAGATAGTTGCACAGTTTGCATGGAACGTACCATATGTTATGAAATCAATTTGGACGCACCCAATGAAACTCCTAGATGATGTGTGTCATATGGAATCTCGCTTCGGTCTGTTTGGAGACAATGTTAGTTTCGGTGCAAGATAGGTCCATAGTTTGTGCCTAATGCACCATAGTCTAAGAAACCATTTTTGACGCACCTGTTTGTACTCCTAGATGAAGAGGCTCAAGTGGAAGCTCGGTTCGGTCTGTTTGGAGATAGTACTAATCCTTATGCAAGGTAGGTGCATGGTTTGCATGGAACATACCATATGCTCAGAAATCAAATTAGTTGCACCAGATGGAACTCCTAGATGACGTGTGTCATATGGACTCTCACGTCGGTCCGTTTAGAGACAGTGTTAGTTTCGGTGCAAGATAGATGCACGGTTTGCACCTAATGCACCATAGGATAAGAAACCATTTTGGACACACCTGATGGTACTCCTAGGTCAAGGGGCTCAAGTGAAAGATCGGTTTGGTCTGTTTGGAGATAGTGCTAATCTTGATGCAAGATAGATGCACGGTTTGCATGGAACATACGATATGGTCAGAAATCAATTAGGACGCACTTGATATAACTCCTTGATGTTGTGTGTCATATGGAATCGGTGCAAGATAGGTCCATAGTTTGTGCCTAATGCACCATAGACTAAGAAACCATTTTTGACGCACCTGTTTGTAGTCCTAGATGAAGAGGCTCAAGTGGAAGCTCGGTTCGGTCTGTTTGGAGATAGTACTAATCCTTATGCAAGGTAGGTGCATAGTTTGCATGGAACATACCATATGCTCAGAAATCAATTTAGATGCACCAGATGGAACTCCTAGATGACATGTGTCATATGGACTCTCACTTCGGTCCGTTTAGAGATAGTGTTAGTTTCGGTGCAAGATATATGCACGGTTTGCACCTAATGCACCATAGGATAAGAAACCATTTTGGACACACCCGATGGTACTCCTAGGTCAAGGGGCTCAAGTGAAAGATAGGTTTGGTCTGTTTGGAGATAGTGCTAATCTTGATGCAAGATAGATACACGGTTTGCATGGAACATACGATATGGTCAGAAATCAATTAGGGCGCACTTGATATAACTCCTTGATGTTGTGTGTCATATGGAATCTTGCTTCGGTTCGTTTAGAGACTGTTAGTTTTGGTAGAAGATATGTGCACGGTATACGCCTAATGCACCATAGGCTAAGAAACCATTTTAGACGCATCTGATGGTACTCGTAGTTGAAGAGGCTCAAGTGGAGGCTCGATTTGGTATGTTCAGATATAGTGCTAATCTTGATGCAAGATAGTTGCACAGTTTGCATGGAACGTAGCATATGTTAAGAAATCAATTTGGACGCACCCAATGGAACTCCTAGATGACGCGTGTCATATGGAATCTCGCTTCGGTCTGTTTGAAGACAATGTTAGTTTTGGTGTAAGATAGGTGCATAGTTTGTGCCTAATGCACTATAGTCTAAGAAACCATTTTTGACGCACCTGTTTGTACTCCTAGATGAAGAGGCTCAAGTGGAAGCTTGGTTCGGTCTGTTTGGAGATAGTGCTAATCTTGATGCAAGATAGGTGCACGGTTTGCATGGAACTTACCGTATGCTCAGAAAACAATTTGGACGCACCAGATGGAACACCAAGATGACAAGTGTCATATGGAATCTCACTTCGGTCCGTTTAGAGACAGTGTTAGTTTTGGTGCAACATAGGTGCACGGTTTGCACCTAATGCACCATAGGATAAGAAACCATTTTGCACGCACCCGATGGTACTCCTAGGTCAAGGGGCTCAAGTGAAAGCTCAGTTTGGTCTGCTTGGAGATAGTGCTATTCTTGATGCATGATAGATGCACGGTTTGCATGGAACATACGATATGCATAGAAATCAATTAGGACGCACCTGATATAACTCCTTATGATGTGTGTCATTTGGAATCTTGCTTCGGTTCGTTTAGAGATAGTGTTAGTTTTGGTAGAAGATATGTGCACGGTTTACGCCTAATGCACCATAGGCTAAGAAACCATTTTAGACGCACCCGATGGTACTCGTAGTTGAAGAGGCTCAAATGGAGGCTCGATTTGGTTTGTTCGGATATAGTGCTAATCTTGATGCAAGATAGTTGCACAGTTTGCATGGAACGTACCATATGTTATGAAATCAATTTGGACGCACCCAATGAAACTCCTAGATGATGTGTGTCATATGGAATCTCGCTTCGGTCTGTTTGGAGACAATGTTAGTTTCGGTGCAAGATAGGTCCATAGTTTGTGCCTAATGCACCATAGTCTAAGAAACCATTTTTGACGCACCTGTTTGTACTCCTAGATGAAGAGGCTCAAGTGGAAGCTCGGTTCGGTCTGTTTGGAGATAGTACTAATCCTTATGCAAGGTAGGTGCATGGTTTGCATGGAACATACCATATGCTCAGAAAACAATTTAGATGCACCAGATGGAACTCCTAGATGACATGTGTCATATGGACTCTCACTTCGGTCCGTTTAGAGACAGTGTTAGTTTCAGTGCAACATAGATGCACGGTTTGCACCTAATGCACCATAGGATAAGAAACCATTTTGGACACACCTGATGGTACTCCTAGGTCAAGGGGCTCAAATGAAAGATCGGTATGGTCTGTTTGGAGATAGTGCTAGTCTTGATGCAAGATAGATGCACGGTTTGCATGGAACATACGATATGGTCAGAAATCAATTAGGACGCACTTGATATAACTCCTTGATGTTGTGTGTCATATGGAATCGGTGCAAGATAGGTCCATAGTTTGTGCCTAATGCACCATAGTCTAAGAAACCATTTTTGACGCACCTGTTTGTACTCCTAGATCAAGAGGCTCAAGTGGAAGCTCGGTTCGGTCTGTTTGGAGATAGTACTAATCCTTATGCAAGGTAGGTGCATGGTTTGCATGGAACATACCATATGCTCAGAAATCAATTTAGATGCACCAGATGGAACTCCTAGATGACATGTGTCATATGGACTCTCACTTCGGTCCGTTTAGAGATAGTGTTAGTTTCGGTGCAAGATAGATGCACGGTTTGCACCTAATGCACCATAGGATAAGAAACCATTTTGGACACACCCGATGGTACTCCTAGGTCAAGGGGCTCAAGTGAAAGATCGGTTTGGTCTGTTTGGAGATAGTGCTAATCTTGATGCAAGATAGATACACAGTTTGCATGGAACATACGATATGGTCAGAAATCAATTAGGACGCACTTGATATAACTCCTTGATGTTGTGTGTCATATGGAATCTTGCTTCGGTTCGTTTAGAGACTGTTAGTTTTGGTAGAAGATATGTGCACGGTATACGCCTAATGCACCATAGGCTAAGAAACCATTTTAGACGCATCTGATGGTACTCGTAGTTGAAGAGGCTCAAGTGGAGGCTCGATTTGGTATGTTCAGATATAGTGCTAATCTTGATGCAAGATAGTTGCACAGTTTGCATGGAACGTAGCATATGTTAAGAAATCAATTTGGACGCACCCAATGGAACTCCTAGATGACGCGTGTCATATGGAATCTCACTTCGGTCTGTTTGGAGACAATGTTAGTTTTGGTGTAAGATAGGTGCATAGTTTGTGCCTAATGCACTATAGTCTAAGAAACCATTTTTGACGCACCTGTTTGTACTCCTAGATGAAGAGACTCAAGTGGAAGCTTGGTTCGGTCTGTTTGGAGATAGTGCTAATCTTGATGCAAGATAGGTGCACGGTTTGCATGGAACATACCATATGCTCAGAAAACAATTTGGACGCACCAGATGGAACTCCAAGATGACAAGTGTCATATGGAATCTCACTTCGGTCCGTTCACACACAGTCTTAGTTTTGGTGCAACATAGGTGCACGGTTTGCACCTAATGCACCATAGGATAAGAAACCATTTTGCACGCACCCGATGGTACTCCTAGGTCAAGGGGCTCAAGTGAAAGCTCAGTTTGGTCTGCTTGGAGATAGTGCTATTCTTGATGCATGACAGATGCACGGTGTGCATGGAACATGCGATATGCTTAGAAATCAATTAGGACGCACCTGATATAACTCCTTGATGATGTGTGTCATATGGAATCTTGCTTCGGTTTGTTTAGAGATAGTGTTAGTTTTGGTAGAAGATATGTGCACGGTTTACGCCTAATGCACCATAGGCTAAGAAACCATTTTAGACGCACCCGATGGTACTCGTAGTTGAAGAGGCTCAAATGGAGGCTCGATATGGTTTGTTCGGATATAGTGCTAATCTTGATGCAAGATAGTTGCACAGTTTGCATGGAACGTACCATATGTTATGAAATCAATTTGGACGCACCTAATGGAACTCCTAGATGATGTGTGTCATATGGAATCTCGTTTCGGTCTGTTTGGAGACAATATTAGTTTCGGTGCAAGATAGGTGCATAGTTTGTGCCTAATGCACCATAGTCTAAGAAACCATTTTTGATGCACTTGTTTGTACTCCTAGATGAAGAGGCTCAAGTGGAAGCTCGGTTCGGTCTGTTTGGAGATAGTACTAATCCTTATGCAAGGTAGGTGCATGGTTTGCATGGAACATACCATATGCCCAGAAATCAATTTAGATGCACCAGATGGAACTCCTAGGTGACATGTGTCATATGGACTCTCACTTCGGTCCGTTTAGAGACAGTGTTAGTTTCGGTGCAAGATAGATGCACGGTTTGCACCTAATGCACCATAGGATAAGAAACCATTTTGGACACAACCGATGGTACTCCTAGGTCAAGGGGCTCAAGTGAAAGATCGGTTTGGTCTGTTTGGAGATAGTGCTAATCTTGATGCAAGATAGATGCACGGTTTGCATGGAACATACGATATGGTCAGAAATCAATTAGGACGCACTTGATATAACTCCTTGACGATGTGTGTCATATGGAATCTTGCTTCGGTTCGTTTAGAGACTGTTAGTTTTGGTAGAAGATATGTGCACGGTATACGCCTAATGCACCATAGGCTAAGAAACCATTTTAGACGCATCTGATGGTACTTGTAGTTGAAGAGGCTCAAGTGGAGGCTCGATTTGGTATGTTC
This sequence comes from Sorghum bicolor, assembly GCF_000003195.3. Lineage (NCBI taxonomy): Eukaryota > Viridiplantae > Streptophyta > Magnoliopsida > Poales > Poaceae > Sorghum > Sorghum bicolor. The sequence goes on from NC_012871.2 coordinate 34,420,385, forward strand.
AGATATAGTGCTAATCTTGATGCAAGATAGTTGCACAGTTTGCATGGTACGTAGCATATGTTAAGAAATCAATTTGGACGCACCCAATGGAACTCCTAGATGACGTGTGTCATATGGAATCTCGCTTCGGTCTGTTTGGAGACAATGTTAGTTTTGGTGTAAGATAGGTGCATAGTTTGTGCCTAATGCACTATAGTCTAAGAAACCATTTTTGACGCACCTGTTTGTACTCCTAGATGAAGAGGCTCAAGTAGAAGCTTGGTTCGGTCTGTTTGGAGATAGTGCTAATCTTGATGCAAGATAGGTGCACGGTTTGCATGGAACATACCATATGCTCAGAAAACAATTTGGACGCACCAGATGTAACTCCAAGATGACAAGTGTCATATGGAATCTCACTTCGGTCCGTTTAGAGACAGTGTTAGTTTTGGTGCAACATAGGTGCACGGTTTGCACCTAATGCACCATAGGATAAGAAACCATTTTGCACGCACCCGATGGTACTCCTAGGTCAAGGGGCTCAAGTGAAAGCTCAGTTTGGTCTGCTTGGAGATAGTGCTAATCTTGATGCATGATAGATGCACGGTTTGCATGGAACATGCGATATGCTTAGAAATCAATTAGGACGCACCTGATATAACTCCTTGATGATGTGTGTCATATGGAATCTTGCTTCGGTTTGTTTAGAGATAGTGTTAGATTTGGTAGAAGATATGTGCACGGTTTACGCCTAATGCACCATAGGCTAAGAAACCATTTTAGACGCACCCGATGGTACTCGTAGTTGAAGAGGCTCAAATGGAGGCTCGATTTGGTTTGTTCGGATATAGTGCTAATCTTGATGCAAGATAGTTGCACAGTTTGCATGGAACGTACCATATGTTATGAAATCAATTTGGACGCACCCAATGGAACTCCTAGATGATGTGTGTCATATGGAATCTCGTTTCGGTCTGTTTGGAGACAATGTTAGTTTCGGTGCAAGATAGGTGCATAGTTTGTGCCTAATGCACCATAGTCTAAGAAACCATTTTTGACGCACCTGTTTGTACTCCTAGATGAAGAAGCTCAAGTGGAAGCTTGGTTCGGTTTGTTTGGAGATAGTGCTAATCTTGATGCAAGATAGGTGCACGGTTTGCATGGAACATACCATATGCTCAGAAAACAATTTGGACGCACCAGATGGAACTCCAAGATGACAAGTGTCATATGGAATCTCACTTCGGTCCGTTTAGAGACAGTGTTAGTTTTGGTGCAACATAGGTGCACGGTTTGCACCTAATGCACCATAGGATAAGAAACCATTTTGCACGCACCCGATGGTACTCCTAGGTCAAGGGGCTCAAGTGAAAGCTCAGTTTGGTCTGCTTGGAGATAGTGCTAATCTTGATGCATGATAGATGCACGGTTTGCATGGAACATACGATATGCTTAGAAATCAATTAGGACGCACCTGATATAACTCCTTATGATGTGTGTCATATGGAATCTTGCTTCGGTTCGTTTAGAGATAGTGTTAGTTTTGGTAGAAGATATGTGCACGGTTTACGCCTAATGCACCATAGGCTAAGAAACCATTTTAGACGCACCTGGTACTCGTAGTTGAAGAGGCTCAAATGGAGGCTCGATTTGGTTTGTTCAGATATAGTGCTAATCTTGATGCAAGATAGTTGCACAGTTTGCATGGAACGTACCATATGTTAAGAAATCAAATTGGACGCACCCAATGGAACTCCTAGATGACGTGTGTCATATGGAATCTCGCTTCGGTCTGTTTGGAGACAATGTTAGTTTCGGTGTAAGATAGGTGCATAGTTTGTGCCTAATGCACTATAGTCTAAGAAACCATTTTTGACGCACCTGTTTGTACTCCTAGATGAAGAGGCTCAAGTGGAATCTTGGTTCGGTCTGTTTGGAGATAGTGCTAATCTTGATGCAAGATAGGTGCACGGTTTGCATGGAACATACCATATGCTCAGAAAACAATTTGGACGCACCAGATGGAACTCCAAGATGACAAGTGTCATATGGAATCTCACTTCGGTCCGTTTAGAGACAGTGTTAGTTTTGGTGCAACATAGGTGCACGGTTTGCACCTAATGCACCATAGGATAAGAAACCATTTTGCACGCACCCGATGGTACTCCTAGGTCAAGGGGCTTAAGTGAAAGCTCAGTTTGGTCTGCTTGGAGATAGTGCTAATCTTGATGCATGATAGATGCACGGTTTGCATGGAACATGCGATATGCTTAGAAATCAATTAGGACGCACCTGATATAACTCCTTGATGATGTGTGTCATATGGAATCTTGCTTCGGTTTGTTTAGAGATAGTGTTAGTTTTGGTAGAAGATATGTGCACGGTTTACGCCTAATGCACCATAGGCTAAGAAACCATTTTAGACGCACCCGATGGTACTCGTAGTTGAAGAGGCTCAAATGGAGGCTCGATTTGGTTTGTTCGGATATAGTGCTAATCTTGATGCAAGATAGTTGCACAGTTTGCATGGAACGTAGCATATGCTCAGAAAACAATTTAGACGCACCAGATGGAACTCCAAGATGACAAGTGTCATATGGAATCTCACTTCGGTCCGTTTAGAGACAGTGTTAGTTTTGGTGCAACATAGGTGCACGGTTCGCACCTAATGCACCATAGGATAAGAAACCATTTTGCACGCACCCGATGGTACTCCTAGGTCAAGGGGCTCAAGTGAAAGCTCGGTTTTGTCTGCTTGGAGATAGTGCTAATCTTGATGCATGATAGATGCACGGTTTGCATGGAACATACGATATGCTTAGAAATCAATTAGGACGCACCTGATATAACTCCTTATGATGTGTGTCATATGGAATCTTGCTTCGGTTCGTTTAGAGATAGTGTTAGTTTTGGTAGAAGATATGTGCACGGTTTACGCCTAATGCACCATAGGCTAAGAAACCATTTTGGACACACCCGATGGTACTCCTAGGTCAAGGGGCTCAAGTGAAAGCTCAGTTTGGTCTGCTTGGAGATAGTGCTAATCTTGATGCATGATAGATGCACGGTTTGCATGGAACTTACGATATGCTTGGAAATCAATTAGGACGCACTTGATATAACTCCTTATGATGTGTGTCATATGGAATCTTGCTTCGGTTCGTTTAGAGATAGTGTTAGTTTTGGTAGAAGATATGTGCACGGTTTACGCCTAATGCACCATAGGCTAAGAAACCATTTTAGACGCACCTGATGGTACTCGTAGTTGAAGAGGCTCAAATGGAGGCTCGATATGGTTTGTTCGGATATAGTGCTAATCTTGATGCAAGATAGTTGCACAGTTTGCATGGAACGTACCATATGTTATGAAATCAATTTGGACGCACCCAATGGAACTCCTAGATGATGTGTGTCATATGGAATCTCGTTTCGGTCTGTTTGGAGACAATGTTAGTTTCGGTGCAAGATAGGTGCATAGTTTGTGCCTAATGCACCATAGTCTAAGAAACCATTTTTGATGCACCTGTTTGTACTCCTAGATGAAGAGGCTCAAGTGGAAGCTTGGTTCGGTCTGTTTGGAGATAGTGCTAATCTTGATGCAAGATAGGTGCACGGTTTGCATGGAACATACCATATGCTCAGAAAACAATTTGGACGCACCAGATGGAACTCCAAGATGACAAGTGTCATATGGAATCTCACTTCGGTCCGTTTAGAGACAGTGTTAGTTTTGGTGCAACATAGGTGCACGGTTTGCACCTAATGCACCATAGGATAAGAAACCATTTTGCACGCACCCGATGGTACTCCTAGGTCAAGGGGCTCAAGTGAAAGCTCAGTTTGGTCTGCTTGGAGATAGTGCTAATCTTGATGCATGATAGATGCACGTTTTGCATGGAACATGCGATATGCTTAGAAATCAATTAGGACGCACCTGATATAACTCCTTGATGATGTGTGTCATATGGAATCTTGCTTCGGTTTGTTTAGAGACTGTTAGTTTTGGTCGAAGATATGTGTACGGTATACGCCTAATGCACCATAGGCTAAGACACCATTTTAGACGCATCTGATGGTACTCGTAGTTGAAGAGGCTCAAGTGGAGGCTGGAATTCGTATGTTCAGATATAGTGCTAATCTTGATGCAAGATAGTTGCACAGTTTGCATGGAACGTAGCATATGCTCAGAAAACAATTTGGACGCACCAGATGGAACTCCAAGATGACAAGTGTCATATGGAATCTCACTTCGGTCCGTTTAGAGACAGTGTTAGTTTTGGTGCAACATAGGTGCACGGTTTGCACCTAATGCACCATAGGATAAGAAACCATTTTGCACGCACCCGATGGTACTCCTAGGTCAAGAGGCTCAAGTGAAAGCTCAGTTTGGTCTGCTTGGAGATAGTGCTAATCTTGATGCATGATAGATGCACGGTTTGCATGGAACATACGATATGCTTAGAAATCAATTAGGACGCACCTGATATAACTCCTTATGAAGTGTGTCATATGGAATCTTGCTTCGGTTCGTTTAGAGATAGTGTTAGTTTTGGTAGAAGATATGTGCACGGTTTACGCCTAATGCACCATAAGCTAAGAAACCATTTTAGACGCACCCGATGGTACTCGTAGTGGAAGAGGCTCAAATGGAGGCTCGATTTGGTCTGTTCGGATATAGTGCTAATCTTGATGCAAGGTAGTTGCACAGTTTGCATGGAACGTACCATATGTTATGAAATCAATTTGGACGCACCTAATGGAACTCCTAGATGATGTGTGTCATATGGAATCTCGCTTCGGTCTATTTGGAGACAATGTTAGTTTCGGTGTAAGATAGGTGAATAGTTTGTGCCTAATGCACCATAGTCTAAGAAACCATTTTTGACACACCTGTTTGTACTCCTAGATGAAGAGGCTCAAGTGGAAGCTCGGTTCGGTCTGTTTGGAGATAATACTAATCCTTATGCAAGGTAGGTGCATGGTTTGCATGGAACATACCATATGCTGAGAAATCAATTTAGATGCACCAGATGGAGCTCCTAGATGACATGTGTCATATGGACTCTCACTTCGGTCTGTTTAGAGACAGTGTTAGTTTCGGTGCAAGATAGATGCACGGTTTGCACCTAATGCACCATAGGATAAGAAACCATTTTGGACACACACGATGGTACTCCTAGGTCAAGGGGCTCAAGTGAAAGATCGGTTTGGTCTGTTTGGAGATAGTGCTAATCTTGAAGCAAGATAGATGCACGGTTTGCATGGAACATACGATATGGTCAGAAATCAATTAGGACGCACTTGATATAACTCCTTGATGATGTGTGTCATATGGAATCTTGCTTCGGTTCGTTTAGAGACAGTGTTAGTTTTGGTAGAAGATATGTGCACGGTTTACGCCTAACGCACCATAGGCTAAGAAACCATTTTAGACGCATCTGATGGTACTCGTAGTTGAAGAGGCTCAAGTGGAGGCTCGATTTGGTCTGTTCAGATGTAGTGCTAATCTTGATGCAAGATAGTTGCACAGTTTGCATGGAACGTAGCATATGTTAAGAAATCAATTTGGATGCACCCAATGGAACTCCTAGATGACGTGTGTCATATGGAATCTCGCTTCGGTCTGTTTGGAGATAATGTTAGTTTCGGTGCAAGATAGGTGCATAGTTTGTGCCTAATGCACTATAGTCTAAGAAACCATTTTTGACGCACCTGTTTGTACTCCTAGATGAAGAGGCTCAAGTGAAAGCTTGCTTCGGTCTGTTTGGAGATAGTGCTAATCTTGATGCAAGATAGGTGCACGGTTTGCATGGAACATACCATATGCTTGGAAATCAATTTGGATGCACCCAATGGAACTCCTTGATGACGTGTGTCATATGTAATCTCGCTTTGGTCTGTTTAGAAACAGTGTTAGTTTCAGTGCAAGATATGTGCATGGTTTGCGTCTAATGCACCATAGTCTAAGAAACCATTTTGGAAGCACCTGTTGGTACTTCGGTGAAGAGGCTCAAGTGGAAGCTCGGTTTGATCTGTTTGGAGATAGTGCTAGTCTTGATGCAAGAAAGATGCACGGTCTGCATGGAACATACCATATGCTTAGAAATTAATTTAGACACACCTGATAGAACTCCTTCATGACCTGTGTCATATGGAATCTCGCTTTGGTGTGCTTAGCGACAGTATTAGTTTTGGTGCAAGATATGTGCACGTTTTGCGCATAATGCACCAAAGTCTAAGAAACCATTTTAGAAGCACCTGTTGGTACTCCTAGGTGAAGAGGCTCAAGTGGAGGCTCGGTTCGGTCTGTTTAGAGATAGTGCTAATCTTGATGCAAGATAGGTGCACGATTTGCATGGAACATACCATATGCTCAGATCAATTTAGATGCACCAGATGGAACTCCTAGATGACATGTGTCATATGCAATCTCACTTCGGTCCGTTTAGAGACAGTGTTAGTTTCGGTGCAAGATAGGTGCACGGTTTGCAGCTAATGCACCATAGGATAAGAAACCATTTTGGACGCACCCGATGGTACTCCTAGGTCAAGGGGCTCAAGTGATAGCTCAGTTTGGTCTATTTGGAGATAGTGCTAATCTTGATGCAAGATAGATGCACGGTTTGCATGGAACATACGATATGGTCAGAAATCAATTAGGACGCACCGGATATACCTCCTTGATGATGTGTGTCATATGGAATCTTGCTTCGGTTTGTTTAGAGACAGTGTTAGTTTTGGTAGAAGATATGTGCACGGTTTACGCCTAATGCACCATATGCTAAGAAACCATTTTTGACGCATCCGATGGTACTCGTAGTTGAAGAGGCTCAAGTGGAGGCTGGATTTGGTCTGTTCGGATATAGTGCTAATCTTGATGCAAGATAGTTGCACAGTTTGCATGGAACATACCATATGTTAAGAAATCAATATGGATGCACCAAATGGAACTCCTAGATGACGTGTGTCATATAGAATCTCACTTCGGTCTGTTTGGAGACAATGTTAGTTTCGGTGCAAGATTGGTGCATAGTTTGTGCCTAATGCACCATAGTCTAAGAAACTATTTTTGACGCACTTGTTTGTACTCCTAGATGAAGAGGCTCAAGTGGAAGCTCGGTTCAGTCTGTTTGAAAATAGTGCTAATCTTGATGCAAGATAGGTGCACGGTTTGCATGGAACATACCATATGCTTGGAAATCAATTCGGATGCACCCGATGGAACTCCTTGATGACGTGTGTCATATGGAATCTCTCTATGGTCTGTTTAGAAGCAGTGTTAGTTTCGGTGCAAGATATGTGCATGGTTTGCGCCTAATGCAACATAGTCTAAGAAACCAGTTTGGAAGCACCTGTTGGTACTTTGGTGAAGAGGGTCAAGTGGAATCTCGGTTTGATCTGTTTGGAGATAGAGCTAATCTTCATGCAAGATAGATGCACGGTCTGCATGGAACGTACCATATGCTTAGAAATTAATTTGGACACACCCGATAGAACTCCTTCATGATGTGTGTCATACGGAATCTCGCTTTGGTGTGCTTACAGACAGTATTAGTTTCGCTGCAAGATATGTGCACAGTTTGCGCCTAATGCACCAAATAAGAAACCATTTTGGAAGCGCCAGTTGGAACTTGTAGGTGAAGAGGCTAAAGTGGAGGCTTGGTTCGGTCTGTTTAGAGATAGTGCTAATCTTGATGCAAGATAGGTGCACGATTTGCATGGAACATACCATATGCTCAGAAATCAATTTAGATGCACCAGATGGAACTTCTAGATGACCTGTGTCCTATGAAATCTCACTTCGGTCCGTTTAGAGACAGTGTTAGTTTCGGTGCAAGATAGGTGCATGATTTGCAGCAAATTCACCATAGGATAAGAAACCATTTTGGACACACCCGATGGTACTCCTAGGTCAAGGTGCTCAAGTGAAAGCTCAATTTGGTCTATTTGGATATAGTGCTAATCTTGATGCAATATAGATGCACGGTTTACATGGAACATACGATATGGTTAGAAATCAATTAGGACGCACCTGATAGAACTCCTTGATGATGTGTGTCATATGGAATCTTGCTTCGATTCATTTAGAGACTGTTAGTTTTGGTAGAAGATATGTGCACGGTTTATGCCTAATGCATCATAGGCTAAGAAACCATTTTAGACGCATTTGATGGTACTCGTAGTTGAAGAGGCTCAAGTGGAGGCTGGATTTGGTCTGTTCGGATATAGTGCTAATCTTGATGCAAGATAGTTGCACAGTTTGCATGGAACATACCATATGTTAAGAAATCAATTTGGATGCACCAAATGGAACTCCTAGATGACATGTGTCATATAGAATCTCGCTTCGGTCTGTTTGGAGACAATGTTAGTTTCGGTTCAAGATAGGTGCATAGTTTGTGCCTAATGCACCATAGTCTAATAAACCATTTTGACACACCTATTTGTACTCCTAGATGAAGAGGCTCAACTGGAAGCTCAGTTCGGTCTATTTGGAGATAGTGCTAATCTTGATGCAAGATAGGTGCACGGTTTGCATGGAACATACCATACGCTTGGAAATCAATTTGGATGCACCCGATGGAACTCCTTGATGACGTGTGTCATATGGAATCTCGCTTTGGTCTATTTAGAGACAGTGTTAGTTTCGGTGCAAGATTTGTGCATGGTTTGCGCCTAATGCACCATAGTCTAAGAAACCATTTTGGAAGCACCTGTTGGTACTTCGGTGAAGAGGCTCAAGTGAAAGCTCGGTTTGATCTATTTGGAGATAGTGCCAATCTTGATGCAAGATAGGTGCATGATTTGCAAGGAACATACTGTAGGATCTCCTAGAAGTTAAAGAGGCCTAGAGGGGGGGTGAATAGGCCTACGAAAATTCAACTCAAAACTCTGTTAGAACAGAGGGCGGCACTGCCGGCCTTCAAATAAAATACCAAAGGTGGTACTACTTTGCAGGAAGTAAACTTAGGTGGTGAAGAACACAATCCTGCAAAACAAAGATAAGATCCAGTATGAAGACTGGATGTCAAAGAAAAGTCTCTCTAGACTAGATCGGGCCACCAAACCCTAGAGTATAACTTGAGAAATAATCTGCAAGAAGCTTATCCCGTGGTTCAGCTCACCACAAAGGCTTGCCTAGGTCCACGTTGTTGAGGAAGCCACACTAGGCTTAGGCTTGCCACAAAGGCTTGCCCTACCCTCGTTCTCAAGTCAAGAGAGTGAACTCTTGAAGTGAGGGGTAATTTCTTAGCTGCAAAACAAGTTTACAAACCTCCCAAGGCTGCCACACAAGAGGGCAAGCTCATGGGCGACGCCTAGCCAGCTAGGAGCAAGCTCCAAGAGTAACAAACCCTAGAACCTCCGACCAAACGTGAACGAAATGCTCTTAGACCTTGGGAATCAGTGGATCTACTCTCCAATCGAGTTTTGCTGCCTTTTCTCTCAAAGATTGATGGTTGAAATCAAAGATTGCTTGAGGGATGGAGGGCAACAATGGAGGAGAGAGAGAGAGAGCTCTGGTCTGTCTGAGCAAGAGATAAGTCGTCTATGGTCTGTGATGATCGTTGTGAGGAGCGTCCAGAGGTAAAGACATCCCCTAGGTCCCAACGGTCAGGAGAGGGCGGCACTGCCGCCCTAGCCATAGCAGGTTAAGAAAGAAACTGTTTTGCGTGCTGCTTTGGCTGAGAAAGAGGATGTTGTTTTGTGAAGATGAGCATCTGGTTGCACAGTTGACCAACAATTCTAGAATTCCCCTTTATAGTACGGCTTTTCCTAAACTCAAATAAAGAAAATAAAATGAAGTAACACATCCTTGAGTTTGGATCAGCTCAAACATATTTTTAGAATACCAGCAACCCGTACATCATTTCCATAAATTGATCCCCTGCTCATTAACTCGATAAAACTTGTTAGTCTTCTAATTTTGTTGTCATTAACACCAAAACCCACAATAGGGCTTGATTGCACTTACAATCTCCCCCTTTTTGGTGATTGATGACAACCTAATTAGAGCTTTCAACAACATAAACAAGAATTAAGATTTTTGAGCCAGGATTATAGGGGCCTCCCCCTGAAGATGTAAATGAGGATTGAATCCTAAAAGCTTGCTTTATGATGCAAGGTCTTACATCTTCAAGTAGGAGGACCTCCCCCTACATCCATGCCTACTGTGGGGTGTTGTGCAAAGTGTCACAAGACAAGACATGATGCAAACAGATATTGAAACAACAGAGCTGCTTGGCTGCTGAGGCATAGGGCGGCACTGCCGGCCTAATACCCAACAGTCAGACAACAACCAGAAAAACATAGCAGAAACTAGAGAGGAGAGACAACACAGTGAACTGAACTAAATAATAAAACCGCTGTTCTTAAAACAAGTCCATATCCAAAGCAAATAGTGAGATGAGGTAGCCATAATACATAAAATAGAGTTTTTCAACGGTTTTCTCTCACAACCTAAAGACTACTCTCAAAAGATAGGACATGAAGCGCAGCTAGATCTCAAAAATAATTTGACCCCTCTAATTTTCTCCCCCTTTGGCGTCAAACACCAAAAAGAGAAGAGAAAAGAAGAGAAATCACTCGTCGTCGCTGTCGGAGTCAACTCTAGCACGTCCCTGAACATGAGTGGTCGAGGTGAAGCGAACGTCGAGGTGGAGCTAAAGAAGAAGGCCCAGCTGCCTCTGAAGGGTCACGAGGACATCGAGAGTAGACACGTAGCAAGGTCTCCTGAACCTGTGGATCTTCCTCTGCTGCCCAGATCCCCTCATCATCACTATCATCACCATCAGGCTGCTCAAAGTGCTGCTCCTGTGCATCTCCATGGGGCTGCTCATCCTCAGAAGAGGTGTCTGACAGACTAGGTAGGTTAGGGAATTGAGGAGGAGGCCTAACTGGTGAAAGAGGTGGAAGACCAGCCAACTCCCTAGCTACCCTAACTGCCTCTCTGTTCTCCAAACGATCCTCATAAGCAGTGTTTGCAGCATAGGTACAGGTGGCAAAAATGGCCTTGATCCATTCACTCATCTTCCCCAGCTTCTTGCTCTTCTTTTTCCTGCCACTCCTAGAGGACTCAGGAACATCTCTGTGAGCAAATGATGTCTCTCTAGTGGGTGAACCGGCTGCTGCCCCGCTGCTCCCCTTACCCCCATGTGTCTTCTTTATGTTGTAAACACCATGAATGCAGTCATTGGGGAATCTCTGACCTGAAAACCTCTTAATCATGAACATCAGATAAGGTGCATATGGCAGCGACCTTCTTCCATCATCCATGGCATAAGCTAACTCAACCCAAATAAATCTTCCTACATTGAATCTCTCACCACTCTGGGAATCTAGACAACACATTAGTGATATATCCATTTAGATCAGTTGCATTGTCCATGGGATTGAGAGTGATTCTAAACAAGTTGTTCATGGTGTAATAATTTGCCTTGAACCCTGTCCTTCTCCCATCAGCCTTGCTAGGATCTTCCCACATAAAACTCACCTCATGTGGCTCAAGGCGACACACATCATGGATCCTACTGAAAGATCTGTGAATCTGTTCAAAACCAAGAATACGACAGAAGGTGACAAAATCAATGCGATAATGCCTACCATCTGTCATCCAATGGATCTCATCCTCATCCCTATTCCAAAAATATGTGGCATGAAACTATGCAAGTATTTCTCTATTCCAATCATACCTGAAACTCATGATATCAGTCAACTGGAATCTGTCACATGTCTTTATGGCAGCAGCAAACTCATTTCTATCTTGCAGCTCATTGAAATCAACATATTGCATCTTGCAGATTTTGCCCCTAGGCTTTGTCATGATGGCTGTGGCATAGAAGTTGGAGTGGAACACATTCAAAAATCTATAATCAACCCCCAACAGCTTATCTGCAGCATAGGGATCAATCTCTCTGGCATCACCAGTAGCCTTCCAACTCCTCCCATAGTCAACCATTGTATGTCTCACATTGTTGTGAGGCTCTGTGAGAACAAACTCATCCTCATTGTCCCTCATATAGCTGTCATCAAACTTTGTGAGGTGATTTGGTGTGCCATGCATAATTGGGATGGTGTATCCAATCCTTTGATTCATTTCCTCCTCAGCCACATATTGATCATGTGCTGCTCTATCAGTGGCTCGAGGTGCTGCACCACTACCTCCTGCTGTCCTCCCCCTGCCTCTACGAGCCAATTGCTTCGCCAACACTTTCCTCTTTCCCCTAGCATCATCTCCTTCTCGATCCATCTTATGCATTGAATGAAGAGGAAAGAAGAGCAATGCCCAAGGCTTGAGCGGGGGGGGGGGGAGTCACCAGCAACGAGAGGAGAGGCTGGGAACTCGCCAAGGGCTGTGGAGATCATGGCTATGAGCACTTGCACCTTGCCTAACCCTAGAGGAGAGGAGAACAAGAAGGGAGGTGTTGTGCACGTCTGGGAGAGAAAGGAAAGAGGAGGGGCGGAGCCAGAGAGAAAAGAGGTAGAGGGAGATGGGCCCCGCGCCTCTGCCAAATTGGGCCCGAATCCATTGTGGATTCAAAGGGCGGCACTGCCGGCCTTAATGGGCGGCACTGTCGCCCTGTCCAACTTGCAGGGGTACAGCTAAATCCTTTTCCTATTCTTTACTTTAGATAAGGACAGGTTAATCGCTAAGTATTATGATCAGCAAACAAACAACAATACATACTATGATCATAATACTAAGAGACATTTTGTAAATGTTTTGAAAGACTTGTAAATCAGCTTTTCAAGATTTTGCCTATGTCGCTAGGTTGACAAACATATATGTGCAGGATTTCAAGTCACGTTACGAGAATCAAGGATATTTAGTTCACTATGCAGATCACAAAACCTTGACTCATCGAGGGGTTTAGTGAAGATATCGGCTAGTTGCTTTTCGGTGCTCACATGACGAATTTCAATATCTCCTTTAGCTTCGTGGTCTCTCAAGAAATGATGTCGGATGTCTATGTGTTTAGTTCTTGAGTGACTTACGGGGTTGTTTGCAAGCTTTATGGCGCTTTCATTGTCACATAATAATGGGATTTTGGTGAGGTGACATCCGAAATCTTGAAGGGTTTGCTTCATCCAAAGTAGTTGAGCACAGCATGCGCCGGCTACAACATACTCGGCCTCCGCAGTGGAAAGGGCTACACAATTTTGCTTCTTAGAGCTCCAAGACACTAAGGACCGTCCAAATAATTGACATGTCCCCGAAGTGCTTTTTCTATCTACTTTGCAACCGGCGTAATCGGAGTCCGAATAGCCAAGTAGACTGAACTTGGAATCCTTAGGATACCACAAGCCAAGGTTCAGTGTGTGAACTAGATATCGTAAGATTTTCTTAACAGCCACTAAGTGACACTCTTTCGGGTTGTCTTGAAATCTAGCACACATGCACACACACTAAGCATTATGTCCGGCCTAGATGGCACATAAGTAAAGAAGAGAGCCAATCAAAGAATGATATACCTTGATATCCACGGCTGTCCCTTCCTCAATTAGATCAAGATGTCCATTAGTTAGAATGGGAGTTTTGATAGGCTTGGCATTCACCATGTCAAACTTCTTGAGCATATCATGAGTGTACTTGGTTGACTTTATGAAAGTTCCTTCCTTCACTTGTGTGATTGAAATCCAAGGAAGAACTTCAATTCACCCATCATGGACATCTCAAATCTCTTCGTCATGGTCCTACTAAATTCTTCAACATACAAATGATTAGTACTACCAAGTATTATGTCTTTGACATATATTTGGCACACAAATATATCATTACGAACTTTATGAGTGAAGAGTGTAGGATCGGCTTTCCCTATGTCAAAGCCTTGTTTAAGTAAGAATTCCTTAAGGCATTCATACCATGCTCTTGGTGCTTGTTTCAGCACATAGAGCGCCTTTTGGAGTTTGAACACATGGTTTGGAAACTGGGGGTCTTCAAATCCTGGTGGTTGCTCAACGTAGACCAATTCTTGTATTGGACCATTGAGGAATGCACTCTTGACATCCATTTGATATAACTTGAAGTCATGATGGGCAGCAAAAGCTAAGAGCATTCGAATTGCCTCAAGCCTTGCTATGTTTCTTCAAAATCCAATCCCTCTACTTGAGTAAATCCTTGAGCTACCAATCTTGCCTTGTTTCTTGTCACCACACCATGTTCATCCTGCTTGTTGCGAAAGATCCATTTTGTTCCAATAACATTGGTATTTGACCTTTCAACCAAGGTCCATACTTGATTTCTCTCAAAGTTGTTAAGCTCTTCTTGCATTGCCATGACCCAATCCGGATCTCCAAGTGCTTGTTCTACCTTGAGTGGTTCCAAACAGGAGACAAAACGAGTAAAATTGACAAAAGTTAACCAAATGAGATCTAATTGTTACCCTTTTTCGAATGCTTCCAAGAATGTTGTCGACGGGATGATCTCGTTGTATAGTTTGTCGAAGTCTTGGATACTCATCAAGCTTTTTCTACTCCTCTGAACCTTCAGCTTCTACTTGTTCAAAAATGGGCTCTAGGTTGATTCCTTCAACTTGTGATGTAGAAGCAGGAGGGTCTGCTGCTGAGGTGGAGGGGGCGGCACTGCCACCCTTAGGTGCGGCACTGCCGCCCTGCTGATTTCTAGCATGTGTGTGTTGTGCATCCTTGTCGAGTACATCAGCGGAAATTTGTGCAGCAACAGCTGGTGGATCCTCCTCTTCTGAGACTTATCCTTCCAGTGGCCTACTGTCACCGATGGACATTTACTTGATTGCCTTACAAGGTGGATCTTCCTTTCCTACAACACTTAGATCAACTTGCTCCACTTGAGAGCCATTAGATTCATCAAATGTCACATCTATCGACACTTCAACTCTACCTAGAGTTTTGTTGAAGACTCGATAGGCGTGCTCATTTGATCCATAGCTAAGAAGAAATCCTTCATCTACTTTAGGTGCAAACTTAGAGGTTTTGGGTCTTTTGTTTAGTATGAAGCATTTACACCCAAACACTCTAAAGTAGGACACCTTGGGTTTGTTACCGGTGAGAAGCTCATATGAAGTCTTCTTGAGTTTCTTGTGTAGATAGAGGCGATTGATGGCATGGCAAGCGGTGTTGATGGCCTCACACCAAAATATATCCGACGTCTTGAATTCATCAAGCATAGTTCTTGCCATGTCGATAAGTGTTCTATTCTTTCTCTCTACCACACCATTTTGTTGTGGGGTGTACGCGGTTGAAAATTCATGCTTGATGCCTTCATCATCAAGAAACTCTTCAACTTGAGTGTTTTTGAATTCGGTCCCATTGTCACTTCTTACTTTCTTGATAGGAAGATCAAATTCCTTTTGTGCTCGTCTGACAAAGGTTTTCACCTTGTCTTGCACCTAACACTTATCATAGAGAAAGAACACCCAAGTGAAACGAGAATAATCATCAACAATTACTAGTCCATATTTGTTACCCCCAAAGCTTAGGTAGGCGACCGGTCCAAAGAGATCCAT